>NW_027363562.1:632500-654044 GCF_046119375.1 Phyllobates terribilis | reverse complement strand
AATTGGGGGGCTGGCTAGAGGTAGCCGTGGATACACGATAGCCAGCCCTCATGGTGTTTGTGTTATTAAAGAAAAAAAAAATTGGGGGGCTGGCTAGAGGCAGCCGTGAACACACGATAGCCAGCCCTCATGGTGTTTGTGTTATTAAAGAAAAAAAAAAATTGGGGGGCTGGCTAGAGGCAGCCGTGGACACACGATAGCCAGCCCTCATGGTGTTTGTGTTATTAAAGAAAAAAAAAATTAGGGGGCTGGCTAGAGGCAGCCGTGAACACACGATAGCCAACCCTCATGGTGTTTGTGTTATTAAAGAAAAAAAATATTTGGGTGGCTGGCTAGAGGCAGCCGTGGACACACGATAGCCAGCCCTAATGGTGTTTGTGTTATTAAAGAAAAAAAAAATTGGGGGGCTGGCTAGAGGTAGCCGTGAACACACGATAGCCAGGCCTCATGGTGCTTGTGTTATTAAAGAAAAAAAAAATTGGGGGGCTGGCTAGAGGTAGCCGTGGATACACGATAGCCAGCCCTCATGGTGTTTGTGTTATTAAAGAAAAAAAAAATTGGGGGGCTGGCTAGAGGCAGCCGTGAACACACGATAGCCAGCCCTCATGGTGTTTGTGTTATTAAAGAAAAAAAAAAAATTGGGGGGCTGGCTAGAGGCAGCCGTGAACACACGATAGCCAGCCCTCATGGTGTTTGTGTTATTAAAGAAAAAAAAAATTGGGGGGCTGGCTAGAGGCAGCCATGGACACATGATAGCCAGCCCTCATGGTGTTTGTGTTATTAAAGAAAAAAAAAATTGGGGGGCTGGCTAGAGGCAGCCGTGAACACACGATAGCCAGCCCTCATGGTGTTTGTGTTATTAAAGAAAAACAAAAATTGGGGGGCTGGCTAGAGGCAGCCGTGGACACACGATAGCCAGCCCTCATGGTGTTTGTGTTATTAAAGAAAAAAAAAATTGGGGGTTGGCTAGAGGCAGCCGTGGACACACGATAGCCAGCCCTCATGGTGTTTGTGTTATTAAAGAAAAAAAAAATTGGGGGGCTGGCTAGAGGCAGCCGTGAACACACGATAGCCAGCCCTCATGGTGTTTGTGTTATTAAAGAAAAAAAAAATTGGGGGGCTGGCTAGAGGCAGCCGTGGACACACGATAGCCAGCCCTCATGGTGTTTGTGTTATTAAAGAAAAAAAAAATTGGGGGGCTGGCTAGAGGCAGCCGTGAACAGACGATAGTCAGCCCTCATGGTGTTTGTGTTATTAAAGAAAAAAAAAATTGGGGGGCTGGCTAGAGGCAGCCGTGGACACACGATAGCCAGCCCTCATGGTGTTTGTGTTATTAAAGAAAAAAAAAATTGGGGGGCTGGCTAGAGGCAGCCGTGGACACACGATAGCCAGCCCTCATGGTGCTTGTGTTATTAAAGAAAAAAAAAATTGGGGGGCTGGCTAGAGGTAGCCGTGGATACACGATAGCCAGCCCTCATGGTGTTTGTGTTATTAAAGAAAAAAAAAAATTGGGGGGCTGGCTAGAGGCAGCCGTGAACACACGATAGCCAGCCCTCATGGTGTTTGTGTTATTAAAGAAAAAAAAAATTGGGGGGCTGGCTAGAGGCAGCTGTGGACACACGATAGCCAGCCCTCATGGTGTTTGTGTTATTAAAGAAAAAAAAAATTAGGGGGCTGGCTAGAGGCAGCCGTGGACACACGATAGCCAGCCCTCATGGTGTTTGTGTTATTAAAGAAAAAAAAAAATTGGGGGGCTTGCTAGAGGCAGCCGTGAACACACGATAGCCAGCCCTCATGGTGTTTGTGTTATTAAAGAAAAAAAAAATTGGGGGGCTGGCTAGAGGCAGCTGTGGACACACGATAGCCAGCCCTCATGGTGTTTGTGTTATTAAAGAAAAAAAAAATTAGGGGGCTGGCTAGAGGCAGCCGTGGACACACGATAACCAGCCCTCATGGTGTTTGTGTTATTAAAGAAAAAAAAAAATTGGGGGGCTGGCTAGAGGCAGCCGTGAACACACGATAGCCAGCCCTCATGGTGTTTGTGTTATTAAAGAAAAAAAAAATTGGGGGGCTGGCTAGAGGCAGCCGTGGACTCACGATAGCCAGCCCTCATGGTGCTTGTGTTATTAAAGAAAAAAAAAATTGGGGGGCTGGCTAGAGGTAGCCATGGATACACGATAGCCAGCCCTCATGGTGTTTGTGTTATTAAAGAAAAAAAAAATTGGGGGGCTGGCTAGAGGCATCTGTGAACACACGATAGCCAGCCCTCATGGTGTTTGTGTTATTAAAGAAAAAAAAAATTGGGGGGCTGGCTAGAGGCAGCCGTGAACACACGATAGCCAGCCCTCATGGTGTTTGTGTTATTAAAGAAAAAAAATATTTGGGGGGCTGGCTAGAGGCAGCCGTGGACACACGATAGCCAGCCCTCATGGTGTTTGTGTTATTAAAGAAAAAAAAAATTGGGGGGCTGGCTAGAGGCAGCCGTGAACACACGATAGCCAGCCCTCATGGTGTTTGTGTTATTAAAGAAAAAAAAAATTGGGGGGCTGGCTAGAGGCAGCCGTGGACACACGATAGCCAGCCCTCATGGTGCTTGTGTTATTAAAGAAAAAAAAAATTGGGGGGCTGGCTAGAGGTAGCCGTGGATACACGATAGCCAGCCCTCATGGTGTTTGTGTTATTAAAGAAAAAAAAAAATTGGGGGGCTGGCTAGAGGCATCCGTGAACACACGATAGCCAGCCCTCATGGTGTTTGTGTTATTAAAGAAAAAAAAAATTGGGGGGCTGGCTAGAGGCAGCCGTGGACACACGATAGCCTGCCCTCATGGTGTTTGTGTTATTAAAGAAAAAAAAAATTGGGGGGCTGGCTAGAGGCAGCCGTGAACAAAATGCTTCATTTCTGCATCGTGGTTACATAGCCTTAGTGTTATTAAAGGAAAAAAAATTTGAGAGTTGGCTATATACATTATATGCCCAATATGAGGGCTGGATGCAGGTAATCCAGGACAACCAGCAGCCAGCTCTCATGCTTGCGTGCACATTAGAAAGAGAAACATTGCCATCTGGTGTTTTTACAATCCTAAAATAAAAAATTAAAAAGTTGGACAACATTGCCACCCGGTGGAGTTTCCTCAGAACACACAATGTCAACAAAAAAGTCAATGAGGGCTGGCTATTGGTCAATCAGGTAAGTGATTTAGCCAACCCTAATGTTACATTTTTTTGCATTTTTATTGCGTAGACCCCCTCAGGAGCGATATTTCAGGCCGCAGAGCGCGCAGTTTCGAGCAAAAATTTTGCCTTAACCCTGAAAAAAATTTAGCGCATCCCACCGCGTGCGTAAGCGTCCCAAATGGCAAAAAACAAATTTCCCCCATCAGTCCCTATATATTACTATAGTACAGAAGGTCATACTACCATATTGACTCTTTAGTCCAGTTCCAATGTATCAAGGTCAAGCCTGTTGCCCAAATGCAACAGATGTTGCATTCCGGCAACAAAAGTCGGCCATCTTGTGTCCCGTTTGCAACAAAAGGTCATCCTTTGTTGCCTTTCGGCAACATTTAAGGTCAAGCCTGTTGCAAACGGGACACGAAGCCTCTGATTTTGACCAAAGGTGCACCTCATCATCACAACTCCAAGTCAATAACACTTCTGTGAAATCTACCTGTCCAGTTATGAAGCAACACGGATTGTGAATCAATTTCTCCTGCTGTTGTGCAAATGGAGCAGACAACTGGTAGAAATGATAGGCAATTAGCCAGATACCCCCTATAAAGGAGTGGTTCTGCAGGTGGTGACCACAGACCATTTCTCTGTTCTCATTCTTTTTGGCTGATGTTTTGGTCACTTTTTCATTTTGCCATTGCTCTCACCCCTAGAGGTACATTAGCATTAGGCAGTGTCTACAGTACAACCCACAGAAGTTGCTCAGGTAGTGCCGTTCATCCAGGATGGCACATCAGTGCGAGCTGTGGCAAGAAGTGTAGCTGTGTCTGTCAGCACAGTGTCCAGAGCATGGAGCAGATACCAGGAGATGTGCAGGGAGCCATAGGAGGGCAACAACCCAGCAACAGGACCGTTACCTCCTCCTTTGTGCAAGGAGGAACAGGAGGAGCACTGCCAGAGCCCTGCAAAATGACCTCCAGCTGGCCACAAATGTGCATGTGTCTGCACAAACGGTTAGAAACCGACTCCATGAGGGTGGTATGAGGGCCCGATGTCCACAGATGGGGGTTGTGCTCACAGCCCAACACCGAGCAGGACGCTTGACATTTGCCACAGAACACCAGGATTGGCAAAGTCGCCACTGGTGCCCTCTGCTCTTCACAGATGAAAGCTCAGTATTGTGTGTGGCCTCCACGTGCCTGTATGACCTCCCTAAAACGCCTGGGCATGCTCCTGATGAGGTTGCGGATGGTCTCCTGTGGGATCTCCTCCCAGACCTAGACTAAAGCATCAGCCAACTCCTGAACAGTCAGTGGTGCAACGCGACGTTGGTGGATGTGACTCGCCCCCTGGGCCGTGGGGTACTCGGATCCGGGCAGTAGGGGAACGATGGGAGTAGTAGTGGCAACCCGGTTTCGTGGCTCAGGGTGGTCAGGCCAGTGGTAGTCCGTTATGTGCTGATGTTTATGTCCGACTACGCCACCCGTGGATTTGCGGTTATTAGGAACCGCCGCTGCATGCCGACCGCTGGGGCTGATGAGGTGTGCAGCTAGGGTAGTGTGACTCCCCACGGGAAGAGTGCGGCCCCAGGGCAGTATAGTGGATGGTGGGAGTGATGGTGGTGAGAGTCCCAGTGCTGATAGTGCTGGAGAAGCAAGGAGCACACAGACAACAGGTTGCAGTCCAGGGTCTTTACTAGAACAGGTAAATTGACCCATAAACAGTCCCGGCTAAGAGGGGGACCTGGATGTCTGAGAGCAACGGGGAAATTGGCCCTGGTCAGGGTGAGGGTGTAGGCCTACCGTGCTTTCTGCGCTCCTTCTGGCTATCTCCTCCTGATAGGGTAACAGCCCACGTTTCCAAGCTTTCCGTGTATTCTCGCCTGTATGGCCTGCGACGTGGGTTCCTTTCTGCTCCCAGCCTTGTACGGCTTTACTGGTACCTTCTGTTGTGGCAGGGCCTCCAGGCTTCTTAGGCCAAGGAATATACAGTCCCCTGCGGACTGGTTCTCTGCTGGGGGATGTGGAATCCTCTCAGCCTCAGACACCAAAGTCTGGTAAATTAAGTCCTCTTTCTGCCAAGACAGGCTCTCTTCGCCTCTTGTCTCTGGCTTGTGGCTCTCCTCCTGCCACACTTCCTCTTAGGTGCAGTGCAACTGTCTGTCCCTGTTCTGCTCTGGGACAAGTCTCAATGCTGAGACAGGCCATCCAGTTCTCTCTAACCCTGCCCCCAGCACCAGCTTTTATAGGGGCAGCCTGCTCCCCCTACTGGCCTGAGACAGGAGGCATTGCATGCTAATGTTCCCCTGACTAGAGAACCTCCCCCTTGCTCTCAGACACAGCTTTAATACATTTTGTGGCATCCAGGCCAGGGTGACACATTCCCCCCTAGTGAAATTTAGTACTCCGGGACTAAACAATAAACAAAGACAATAAAACATTAATAGACATTAATAGACAGACGACGCACAAATTGAGTTCTTAAGGTCACAGTGTGGCCTGTGACCGGGTGTCCATATCACCAATACAACGGGGAGCCTTAACCAGGTGGGGGTCTGTCCTACCCCAAGTCCTTCACAGTCTTAGTTCATTCCTTGGTTAGGCTCCGAACGCAGTCCATACCAGGTCCCGGTTATAAAAAGTCCATAACCTGTGAGTCCTTACAGTAACTGCAAGAAACTGAAACACGGAATTACCAAACATGCATGTAACTTTGCAAACAATTCAACATTTGGCAACAAGGTTATTTACAATTTTAGTGCGCTCTATATTCTCCAGCGAGCGGGTATCAGCCCCTTTGTGCTCCTGGTTGACCTACGTAGCCCACTGTCTGGTGGTGGACCAACCTGGCTTTCCCCACTAGCGTTAGGGGTACAGCTACCAGCTGGGTGTACAGGTAGGGAAGGCAGCTGTCTGTGGGTCCTTTGGCTTTGGGAGGTGTCCTCAGGCGTTAGGACTCCCATCTCCAGGTCTATAGGCAGCTTACCCGGTCTGGGTCGCATCAGGTAAGCCGGGGTGCAGTTGGTAGCATTCACCGGGATATGATTGTATAAGTCTATCAGGTCCGGCAGTTTTTCTGGCCACAGGCTGCGCTCCTCCAGGGGCAACGTCTTCAGGAGATCAATGACTATATTGTTCATCTTCTCACACATCCCGTTGGTTTGTGGGTGGTAAGGCGTTGTCCGAATCTTCTTACAGCCATAGAGGTTGCCGAACTCCTGGAAGATTTCAGCCTCGAACGCTGGACCCTGGTCTGTCAGGACCTGTTCCGGATACCCGTGTGGACGGCAGAAATATTGCTGGAAGGCTCTGGCCGCTGTTTGGGCTGTCAAGTCTTTTACTGGGATCACCACTAGAAAACGGGAATAGTGGTCCACGATTGTCAGGGCATAGATGTATCCTGACCGGCTGGGAGCCAATTTGACATGGTCCAGAGCTACCAGCTCAAGAGGCTGCGTGGTGACGATGGGCCTCAAGGGTGTCTTCTGGCTGGTGCGGTCCTTCCTCCTTAGGTGACAAGGGCCACAGTCTCTGCACCATTTTTCTACAGCTCCTCTCATGCCGACCCAAAAGAACCTTCCTCTTAGTAGGAACTCCAGTTTCTTCCAACCGAACCGATGTGTCCCGCTCTGTCATGGTAAGCCCCCAGGACCATAGCTGCATCCCGCCTTGGGACCACGACTTGCCAGGTCAGCTCGTGCGTACGGTGGTTGACAATCCTTCTGCACAACTTGCCTTCGTAGAGGAACAGCTTGCTCTTCTCTTTCCATAGCTGCTTGGCTTCCTCTGGAGCATCCGGATCTATGCGGGCATCTTCCTGGGTCAGCAGATCTTTCACCAGGCGGATGGCAGGGTCACTATCTTGGGTCTCGGCCCAGCTGTGTTGAGGTAGGGGATTTATCATCACGGTTGTTAGATCCTCCTCCTTCACGCGGTGGGAGTATTGAGCAGCTCCATACCGGTGAAACGCGGGGAGTTCTACCTCCTCCAGCTCTTCTGGGTCTTCGTCACCTTCAGATAAGTGAGGCATCCTCGATAGGGCGTCAGCGTTGGCATTGGTTTTGCCGGCCCGGTACTTGATCAGTCATAGTTGGAGAGACGGGCCATCCACCGCTGTTCTAGGGCACCCAGTCTTGCATTGTCCAGGTGTGTCAACGGGTTGTTGTCCGTGTACACGGTGAACTTTGCGGAGGCCAGGTAATGCTTGAAGCGTTCCGTCACGGCCCACACCACCGCCAAGAATTCTAGCTTGAAGGAGCTGTAATTCTCCGGGTTCCTCTTGGTGGGTCTCAGCTTCCGGCTGGCGTACGCGATCACCCTTTCTCTGCCCTGTTGGTTTTGGAACAGTACGGCTCCCAGTCCCACATTACTGGCATCTGTGTGGAGAATGAAAGGCTGGCCATAATCAGGGTAGGCCAGGATCTCGTCCCCTGTGAGGGCCATCTTTAGCTGGCGGAAGGACTCCTCTTCCGGTTTATCCCACTTGAAGGGCGGCTTTTGGCTCCTGGACTTAGACTGTCCGATCAGGAGGTCCTGCATAGGAGCTGCCATCTTAGTGAACCCGGGGATGAACCTTCGGTAGTAGCCTACCAACCCGAGAAACTGTCTCACCTCTTTGATGTTCGAGGGGCTTGGCCAGCTCTTGATTGCCGTGACCTTGTCAGGGTCGGGGGCCACTCCTTCCGCGCTTACCACGTGCCCTAGGTACTGGTCCTTTGGTTTCAGCAGGTGACACTTCGATGGTTTCACCTTCAGGCCATAGCCTGCCAGGGCTTCGAACACCTCGGCCAGGTGCTTTAGGTGGTCCTCGTAGGTCTTCGAATAGACGATCACGTCGTCCAGGTAAAGGAGGACCGTCTCGAAGTTTCGGTGCCCTAGACATCATTCCATCAGCCTCTGGAAGGTCCCTGGTGCGTTGCAGAGCCCGAAGGGCATACAGTTGAACTCAGTCCCATCGGGGTGGTGAAGGCAGTCTTCTCCTTGTCAGCCTCTGCCACAGGAACCTGCCAGTACCCGCTAGTAAGGTCCAAAGTAGAAAAGAAGTTAGCAGATTTTAGTGCGGCTAAAGACTCCTCTATTCTAGGCAGCGGATATGCGTCTTTGTGGGTGATACGGTTGATTTGTCTATAGTCCACGCACATTCTCATGGTGCCGTCTTTCTTTTTGACCAGAACCAAGGGGGCTGCCCAGGGGCTACAGCTGTCTCTAATAACCCCAGCTTCTTTCATCTCTCTTAGCATGCCCTTTGCGTTCTGATAATGTGCAGGGGGTACAGGTCTGTGCCTCTCTTTTATTGGTGGGTGGCTCCCTGTGGGGATGTGGTGTTCTATCCCTTTTACTCTGCCGAAGTCTAGCGGGTGCTTACTAAAGACTCTCTCGTACTCCTGTACCACCCGGTAGACTCCTTGTTTTTGGTGCAGGGGAGTGGAGTCAGCACCCACATGGAGTTTCTGGCACCAGTCCTCCTTTTGTTTCTGGGAGCCATTACCCTCCGCCTGAGGAGATGGAGGCAAGGGTTCCACGGCCCTGATAGCTTTGTGTTCGACAACAAACAGTTTGGCGAGTGTAGCGTACCTGGGTAAGTGTACTTCCCTCTCCCCAATGTTGAGGATGCGGACGGGCACCCTCCCATGACGGACATCAACCACCCCCCGGGCTGTCAAAATGGTGGGCCTGCTGTCTGAGTACACGGGTTCTACCATGGCTTGGTAGTCTCTACCTCTCAACCCGATTGCAGTCCGACACCAGATCATCATTTCACTTTTGGGAGGCATGGAAATGGGGAATGGGTCACTCAGTCTTACGCTGCCGATCTCACCACCAGACAGTTCTACCTGCTGCCGTCTCATCAGGGCTTTTATCTCCTTGTTGAGGACTCTCTGTTGGCTGGAACTAGCATTCACCGCCACCTGTTGTAGAATTACAATTACCTCTGAAAGACAATTTTCAATTACGTTAGTACCCACAGTTATTTTAGGGTGACTTTCACGACGGTCAATGTCCACAATAATCACCCCCTGTGCCGGCAGTTCAACTTTACCAATTTTAATGGTCATCTCCTTGAACCCCATCTGCGGCACGGGTAAGCCATTACTGGCGATGATGCTCAAGTTATTGTCTGGATACCGTGTGATATCAGCATCAGTCCAATACTGCTTAAAAAGTACATAAGGGATAGTGGTTACTTGTGACCTATTATCCAGCAAGGCGCTCATGGGGATACCGTCCAGCACCATGGGTAAAACCGGGCGCCCCCCAACGTACTTATTACGCCAATTGTAAGGGCCTGGTGATCTTATGCCTGGGGGTTGGCCCTTTGCCCCAGGTTGGACCCTTTTAAATTACAGTACCTGGAAATGTGTCCGGGCTGGTTGCATCGACGGCAAATGGGCTGTCCATCCTCTGCGTAGCGGTCTGTGGGCCTCCCTCGGAACGACGGGATCCTCCTCTGTCGACGCCACGGGACATCCTCCGGACTTGAAGCCAGCTCGATGGGTCTTGACGGGTCCACTTGCAACGCCTGGACGGTCCTGGTCAACGCCGCGACGCTCCTGGTCAGCTCCTGGACTTGGTGGTGCAGGTCTTTCGACGGGGCTTGGTTCAGGGCCTGTGCATCAGCCCCCACGGGATCCATAGAGGAGGGCGCCGCCTCCTGGTGGTTGGTGAGAGCAGGGCGCCGGGGGTTTATAGCGCCACTGGTTGCAGATTCACGGAGCACCCTTATGGCCCTGTCCTTAAATTGGGCAAAGGTTAGGTCGGGGTTCTGAAAGAACATGAGACGCAGTTGGGCCCTGTGGGCGCTAGACAGCAGACCTTCTATGAATTGTTCTGTTAGCAGCTTATCCGTTTCCTGCACACTGCCAGGGTCAGTTTGTTGAATAGCCCTCAAGGCTTCCTGCAGATTTAGGGCATAGTCTCTGATGCTGTCCTGTGCCCGCTGCTTACATCCATAGAACCTCATTTTAATCTCAGCGGAGGTACGTGTGTCAAAGGTACCCCGCAGCCGGGCCAGAATACCCTTCACAGTCCTTTTATCCTCAGTGGGCCATGATTTACACGATCTCCTGTAATAAAATATAAAATAATAAACCACAACCTTATCCTTACCCCTCCGTAGTAGTCCACGAGTGTCCCACGAAGATCTCCAGTTTAGAGCAGCCACATAAAATGTGACCGCTCTAAACCACTGCCGCCGCTAGAATGACGGGGCCGTAAAGCAGCCCCATCATTGCATAAACCGGTGTCTAGGTGAGTATAGGTGTAGTTTTTTATTTTTTACTTTATTTTAGGTGGCGATCAGGTAATGTATGAACTAATTTATTTTAGGTAACCACTGGCCACCAATGAAAAATGTATTTAAAATTTATTGGGGACCAAAAACAAAAAAAATATATGGGGGGCCTAAAAACATAAAAGATGTATAGGGGCAAAAATAACATATGGGGCAGTTTAAATAGCAGGATCAGGCTGATGGGAACTACTGCTCCCATCGAGCTGATCCTGCTGGCACGAGTGGACGGGGGACAGACAAAGGCCGATGTGAGTAGTAGTGTCACATCGGCCTATGTCTGCCTGCACGCAGACACCCGCAGACATCGCGCACACACCCGCACACATCGCACAGACACCCGCGCACACTCCAATCATGATGGGTCTGATGGTCTGGGAGGTGAGGCTGACCTGTGCGGCCGTGGGAAAGTTCATGTGAGTTCATGCAGTGAAGCATGAACTCACATGAACCCTCTGAGGGCACCGCAGCTACTTCAAATGAACAGCTGATCAGCATCACCTGATACCTCAGCTGTTCATTTGAAATAACCGGCGGGAGAGCGCAGCACAAAACGGGAAAGCCGGTGGTGAAGTCTTTTCCCTGCCGGCTTCCCCGCCTGGGTCCTTCGCTCCCTGCTCCTTGGTGCTGCGCTCCCCGCCCGGTCCTAACTTACGATCGGGATGTGAGGTGGCGGGGGGAGCGCAGGATCGGGGTGGGAGGCTGCGGGGAAGCAGTATGGGGCTGTGTGATTGTTTAAAAGCCGGCGGCTTTTTACCGCCTGCCGGCTTTTAAACAATCAGGAGAATTCTCTCACGCTGGGATGGCATTCCGATATTAGCGTCCCATTGACTTGCATTGGTTTCCGGTATCGGAATCGGCGATATCCGATACTTTTTGGGTATCGGTCCGATCCAATCCGATCCGATATTTCCCGATATCGGAAGGTATCGCTCAACATTAAGTAATACATAAGAATAATATGTACTATGTCTGACCACTACAAACACTCATCTGAACTGGTCCAAGTGCTGTCAGGTTTTTTCACGGGCAGCACTTAGACAATACGGTCGTGTGAATATAGGCTTATGATGCATCTGGTAATAAACATGTTAAGGATGGGCCGCTACTCATGGGCCACTGCTGTGTGCTTGCCCCCCAGGCTAAAATGTGCCAGCCAGCCCCTGCTGCACCGGGTGCCAGAAAACCTAGATACACCTTTGGAATAGGTATCCTGCAAAGTAAGGATGGGGTTTGGTGTTTTTAAATGATTTTATTGACTCTGTGCATTTATATTTTGTATCAATAATATGATATGGTTATATATATCTTCTGGATATCAGGAGGGCTTATCCCTGTGCCTTGACTCTCTCCTTCTCCTTCGATGTCCTGTATAGGCCAAAAAAAACTACGCGTTTCGAGGACTCACAGTTCCTCTTCGTCAGCTTCTCGCTGGTAGTCAAACTGGTAACCTAATAAAGTCCAAACGCCCCCCACAAAGATAATACAACCAAAGAAATGGAGGAAGATCCAATACTAACAAGACAGTGCAAAAGGACATATGGAGGTGCAATAGAACTAAGATAGAATTCCAATAAGAATAGACTGTGTGTGAAAAAAATAATAATAAAAAAGACTTTGTTCAAACTTTCACAATTAGTTAAAAATGAATAAAAATTATATACTTATATTTCTGATGGCTATAAAAAACAGTCTGTTAATCAGTGTATATTACCAGGATAGTATAAATTCGGCACTTAGTACCATCCAGAGATAAAAAGGAAAAAATGAAGGAGAAAAATAAAAACATTATATAGTATCTCCAATAGGGGTATCAATGTATAGAAACAAATACATATATAAAATAGGTGGATTCAAAGGAATATATCCAAAAGACATATTATATTGATAAAATATAAGGAGGTTCATAAAAGTGCAATGTAAATGTTCAATTGGTACTGGGATAAAAAATACATACAGTATATACCGCTGCGAGTTGAAGGCATACAGCTGACTCTCGTGATTAAGGCCCTTCAGAGCCAAGCTATTTAATGTGAAGATCCATTTGGATTCCATCCGCGACATTAATCTCAGGTAATCACCTCCCCTCCATTTTCTGGGGACTAATCGGATCCCACAAAACTTAGTGTCCTTATAAGATTGGTTGTGGAACTTCCGGTAGTGCCGGGACAGTGGATGCCCTTCAAAACCTTCATTCATGTTGATAAAGTGTTCCTTCAGCCTTTTGATAACTTGCGCTTTGTACAGACATCTCCTCCTGCCAAGGCATAAAAAGGGCGTGGCTTGGGGTGTGGATAGGGGCGTGGCCAGACTACGCGTGCCGCATGGTTTCGCCCTCTTTCTAGTCCTCATAGGTTGGCGGTATGCTTGTACTGAGGAGATCTGGGATATCAGTGATTAGGTCCCATATTGTGCACTGTAAGGTCTGGAAAAGCTCCTTCTATCCGTCTCTGTAGCACCAGAGGAAGAACAGAGGGGAAAAGACAGGATTTTCTACATGTCGCGTTATGTAGATGTTCTGCAGATTTATCACAACCGTCCACAAGAAGAAACTGCCATCACAGAGCCGCCTTTAGCTGTTGGAAAAGTTTAAACTTAGTTTT
This sequence comes from Phyllobates terribilis, assembly GCF_046119375.1. Taxonomy (NCBI): domain Eukaryota; kingdom Metazoa; phylum Chordata; class Amphibia; order Anura; family Dendrobatidae; genus Phyllobates; species Phyllobates terribilis. The sequence continues at coordinate 640,986 of NW_027363562.1, read as the reverse complement.
GAATAGTTGCTATAGCCAACAAGGACTTTCTATTTATGCTGGGTCACATGATGCTGGTGCTGGGTGATGTCATGTGACGGAATGTTGTGGGTGATGATGTCACAGAGGGCGTTGTGATGTCACCCTTGGGGTATATAAGGGGGCTCCATCCACCTGGAGCTCATATCTCATTGGCCATATCTTGGTGCTGAGATACCCCCTGGAGACAATGAGGATCGCCATATTGTTTCTGTGCTGTACCCTGTTCTACCCTGTGAATTACCATAGGCTGCCGGTGAGTACCTGTCTATTATTACATATGGAGGACGTTTAGAATCAGCTGCGGCAGGGGAAGGGGATGGGGAGGGGGGTCCTGTAAGAATTTACCTGCGGGAATAAGAGGTTATGGCAGGGAAAGGAGCTTAGGAAGTGACAGTCAGAGGGGATATAAGTGTGGGGTGACCCCTCTGACTCCCACATTCCTGCCTTGTCCTTGTAGTGATTAATGACTTTGGTGTTGTCCCTTATATATCACTTTGCAGTCACCAGTGATCGCTCCGCACTGTGATCCTAAACTACAGTCTCATTTACCTTTTTGCAAACGCCCAGAAGGGGAGGAGTGACATCACACCCATGTGAGCAGATCCCGCCCACTTTTACTGCAGTCGTAATGCGAGCTAGCTGTATTCTGTTTTCATGGAAATATCAGCAGCTGCTCCCCCTAGTGTTTACAAGATGAAAACATCAAAAGAGTTAAAATATTTTTTTCAGATTTTATACCATTAAAACCTTTTTAAATATATATGTGTATTTATATATAAATATAAATACTTTACAATTTTACAATTGTAAAAAAATTGCTGACACTTTCCCTTTAAAAGATCTAAAGACGTTCTGCTTCATGTGCCATTGTGACCAATCACAGCACAGATTATATTTTTTAAACTTTTCTTGAAAAACTGAAGCTGCTCCGTGATTGGAAATCATGTGGAAGGGTTCTCTTTTAGACATTTAGTTAGGTCCAAAGTATCAGTGACATGATGGATAGAACTGTGCAATGATGTCACAGAGGGCTTTGTGATGTCACCCCTGGGTATATTAGAAGCCTCGGCCCATCTGCAGCTTGTATCTCATTGACCATACCTTGGTGCTGAGAGACCTCTGGAGATGATGAGTATCATCCTATCATTTCTGTGCTTTACGTTGCTCTACCCCCCACATTACAGTACACTGAGGGCGAGTATGTTCTCATCAATATGGAGGTCACAAGGATCAGCTAATGAGAATATCGCCTCTTGCAGGACTTCTCATACTGGACACGTGACCGTCCGTCATATGAAAGTCCAACTGTAAATAATATTCCATGGACCCTGGAGGTGAATCCCAAACTTCTTCCTGATCTTCTCAATGGGATATTTCTGAAAGTTGCTTGATAATGTATCCATCACTGTATAATAACAAGGGCTCTCTGTTTGACTGGATTGGGTATAAATATACAGGACTTTATTATGTTTTTTTTCTTTATTATAGGATGACCCACTACCCGTGGATCTCAGAAGAAGCACCTATCAAGCTTCCATCAATCTTCCTCTTTGGCTCTTCCGTGACGCAGTTTTTGTTGCGGTGATGACACTACTGACAATACTAGAGTATTTGGCCTTAAGTCTTGTCCCGAGCAAGTGGGCAATGTCTGAACCTGGTGAAACAATCAGAAAACTCCTGAGAACAAAACCATTCTGAAGGAACAAAGTGCTTGTAAGGAGCCGATTTGCATCCCTCAGATTCAGAAGCAAGACTCCAGGAGAACACCTGTCCTGCCCAATGGCAAATGTTCTACTCCATCCATGGCTCCTGCACCGCAGGATGCGAAAAAGGTTCCTAGTTGCAACTATAAAGTGGCGTTCAGTGATATTGTCTGGGTCAGAATGATCCCTCACAACAATATAGGAAGAAGAGCTCGAAGTTCAACGGAGCTTAAAGAGAGGTTACTGATTTTTCAGAGAAGCCAACAACCCAGAATTCCAGAGCCAAGAGCACCAGAACCTAGAACACCAGAACCTACCATGTCAGAACCTAGTATGTCAGAACCTAGAATGCCAGAGCCTGAAATGCCTACAACACCTCAACCCAAAATCAAGAGGAGAAGATGTTTCCTTAGATGTCTTAGAGGCGAGGAAGATTGAGAAGGCAACTGCTTGAACTTTCCCATTGCTCGTGTTTTCATCACAGGTTAGTCCTATACATGCTGTCTGATGGGCACCATCTTACTACATACAATGCAGCATTGCACCTGAAATCGCATGGATATTTTGTCACACACTTGCACTTTAGCACCTTATCATATGGCGCATATATCTATGAACGCTTTGCTAAGTATCACTGTCTAGTATGTGCTTCTGATGAACCTATTTTAGGAAAACGTGTCGAGGTTTGGCATACTATGTACTTGAGTTTGGCGTACTATGTGCTTGTTGGTAAATTCTATTGCCATCTATAATCTACTAGATATTATAATGTCTCTGGTGGGATGCCTCATGCCGAATTGTTGATAACTGACTATGAGCATTGTCCTCTATTTCTTATCTACTATGGTTACAGGTTGATGTGAAGAGAGCTGTGCCATTGGTAGCGATTTTTCTACTGATTTGTCAGTTATATTTATGTTAGTTTAGCAAATTTCTGCTTGTAGGGTCTAATGTTTTACCATAGTGTATGTTCTGTGAGCTAAATTGTCATACTTATGCACTAGATAGATTATAAATTGTGATGCTTATGTACAAGATAGATTATTAGTTTAATCGGTGATTTTTTAAATATTTTTTAGCATCAGGAGACTCAAGAATCGCATCTTACAGAAGACAAGAAGCCTAAATGCCAAAGGGTGATGACCTGTTGATGGCCCACAACTGGAGGGTCATTACCTCTTGATGGCACAAAACTGGACAGAAGATAAAAACATTTGATGGCACACAGCCGGAGGGTGATGACCTATTGATGGCCATAGCCAGAGGGTCATTACCTGTTGATGGCACACAGCCGGAGGGTGATGACCTATTGATGACCATAGCCAGAGGGTCATTACCTGTTGATGGCACACAGCCGGAGGGTGATGATCTATTGATGGCCATAGCCAGAGGGTCATTACCTGTTGATGGCACACAGCCGGAGGGTGATGACCTATTGATGACCATAGCCAGAGGGTCATTACCTGTTGATGGCACACAGCTGGAGGATGATGACCTATTGATGGCCATAGCCAGAGGGTCATTACCTGTTGATGGCACACAGCCGGACAGAGGATAATTACCTGTTGATGGCACACAGACGGATGGTCATTATCTGTTCATGGCGCACTGCCGGATGGTCACTACCTATTGATGGCACACAGCCGGAGGGTGATGACCAATTGATGGCCATAGCCAAAGGGTCATTACCTGTTGATGGTGCACTGCCGGATGGTCATTACCTGTTGATGGTGCACTGCCGGATGGTCATTACCTGTTGATGGCACACAGCCGGATGGTCATTACCTGTTCATGGCACACTGCCGGATGGTCATTACCTGTTGATGGAACACAGCCGGAGGGTGATGACCTATTGATGGCCATAGCCAGAGGGTCATTATCTGTTGATGGCGCACTGCCGGATGGTCATTACCTGTTGATTGCACACAGCTGGAGGGTGATGACCAGTTGATGTCGGACTGCCGGATGGTCATTACCTGTTGATGGCACACAGCCGGACAGAGGATCATTACCTGTTTATGGCACAAAGCCGGTCAGAGGATAAGATCTTTTGATTGCATACACCGGGTCCCTCCCTGATAACAGGGAACCCTGGGGAATACTCGTCATCTTGATCCCCCACTGACTAAATACTTGCTCCACCTCAGCCTACACCATCATGGAGGACACTTCCACCTGTGTCCACTGTAAGGTTCGACTTTCTTTTATCATTTCAGCAGATTAATAAACATCATAAAGCTGTAAAACTATCGAGTAATTTATTATAAATTATTATAAAGAAATATAAAGTATAATAGATAGCTATAGAGGGCACAGAAGACGACTAACTATAGTAAGCATGGTATCGCCTGATATATACTGTATATTCTAGATGGCGCTATTACACTAAATACATCACAACCTCCAGGGTGATATTACCGTACAATGTGAGATCACTAATAATGGCCACAGATTATGAGAAAATGACCAGCTCCATAGTCCTGGAGTTATTATAAATGTCTCTAGTGTGAGGCAGGGACTGGACGAGTGTTGGAGGGAGGTATATTCCCCCAGGACGTCCTTTATGTATCCATGCTGTAGAATCTGCCGTATACTTCTGTTCTAGCAGTCAGACATTTCACTCTGCAAATCACAGGCTCAACATTGTGTAAAACTACCACCGTATATAAGAGCACTCAGAATAAAAACTAGCGGCATGCCGTGCACTGCCCACGTCATGTGTACGGGATACAGGACCTGCAGGACCTGGTACGGCCATTATAGTTGATAGATTAATGATACCTGTGCAGATGAAGGGAAAAAAATATGTGCAACAGCAGGAGGAGAAAGTCTCAAAATGTAATTTGAAGAGTATAATAGAGAAATGGGAAACTTCTGGAGATGCAGATAAGTGGTACCAGGGCAAAACGTAAGTGCAGTCAGACATGGGAAAAGTGCAAATGATCCAGCGTAAAGGTTTGTTTAGTAGAAAAAATATTAAAACTTAGCTTTTATTAGCCATATAAAACACTGCTCCACAAAGAATACAGCAAATGTGCAACTATCATAGCTTACAGACCTACACGTTTCAACAAATCATGTCTTAATTATGGCCCTACTACTAGAATGACAAAAAGGCATATATATATATATATATATATATATATATATATATATATATATATATATATCCACGTGCCTGTATGACCTCCCTACAACGCCTGGGCATGCTCCTGATGAGGTTGCGGATGGTCTCCTGTGGGATCTCCTCCCAGACCTGAACTAAAGCATCCGCCAACTCCTGGACAGTCTGTGGTGCAACGTGACGTTGGCGGATGGAGCGAGACATGATGTCCCAGATGTGCTCAATCGGATTCAGGTCTGGGGAACGGGCGGGCCAGTCCATAGCTTCAATGCCTCCATCTTGCAGGAACTGCTGACACACTCCAGCCACATGAGGTCTGCCATTGTCCAGCATTATGAGGAACCCAGGGCCAACCGCACCAGCATATGGTCTCACAAGGGGTCTGAGGATCTCATCTCGGTACCTAATGGAAGCCAGGCTACCTCTGGCGAGCACATGGAGGGCTGTGCGGCTCTCCAAAGAAATGCCACCCCACACCATTACTCACCCACTGCCAAACCGGTCATGCTGAAGGATGTCACTCTCCACGGCGTCTCCAGACTCTGTCACGTCTGTCACATGTGCTCAGTGTGAACCTGCTTTCATCTACGAAGAGCACAGGGCGCGAGTGGCAACTTTGCCAATCCTGGTGTTCTGTGGCAAATGCCAAGCGTCCTGCATGGTGTTGGGCTGTGAGCACAACCCCTATCTGTGGACGTCGGGCCCTCATACCACCCTCATGGAGTCGGTATCTAACCGTTTGTGCAGACACATGCACATTTGTGGCCAGCTGGAGGTCATTTTGCAGGGCTCTGGCAGTGCTCCTCCTATTCCTCCTTTCACAAAGGCGGAGGTAGCGGTCCTGCTGCTGGGTTGTTGCCCTCCCACGGCCCCCTCCACATCTCCTGGTGTACTGGCCTGTCTCCTGGTAGCGCCTCCAGCCTCTGGACACAGCCAACCTTCTTGCCACAGCTCGCATTGATGTGCCATCCTGGATGAGCTGCACTATCTGAGCAACTTCTGTGGGTTGTAGAGTCTGTCTCATGCTACCACGAGTGTGAAAGCACAACCAACATTCAAAAGTGACCAAAACATCAGCCAGAAAGCATTGGTACTGAGATGTGGTCTGTGGTCCCCACCTGCAGAACCACTCCTTTATTGAGGTTGTCTTGATAATTGCCAATAATTTCCATCTATCCTCTATTTCATTTGCACAACAGCATGTGAAATTGATTGTCAATCAGTGTTGCTTCCTAAGTGGACAGTTTGATTTCACAGAAGTTTGATTTACTTGGAGTTATATTCTGTTGTTTTAAGTGTTCCCTTTATTTTTGGAGCAGTTTATATAGATACATACAGTGAGTACAGAAAGTATTCAGACTCCTTTAAATTTTTCACTCTTTGTTTCATTGCAGCCATTTGATAAATTCTAAAAAGTTCATTTTTTTCTCATTAAAGTACACTCAGCACCCCATCTTGACTGAAAAAAACAGCAATATAGAATTTTTTTGCAAATTTATTAAAAAAGAAAAACTGAAATATCACATGGTCATAAGTATTCAGATCCTTTGCTCAGACACTCATATTTAAGTCACATGCTGTCCATTTCCTTGTGATCCTCCTTGAGATGGTTCTACTCCTTCAATGGAGTCCAAATGTGTTTAATTAAACTGATAGGACTTGATTTGGAAAGGCACACACCTGTCTATATAAGACCCCACAGCTCACACTACATGTCAGACCAAATGAGAATCATGAGCTCAAACGAACTGCCCAAGGAGCTCAGAGACCGAATTGTGGCAAGGCACAGATCTAGCCAAGGTTATAAAAGAATTTCTGCATTACCCAAGGTTCATAAGAGCACAGTGGCCTCCATAATCCTTAAATGGAAGAAGTTTGGGACCACCAGAAGTCTTCCTAGACCTGGCCGTCCAGCCAAACTGAGCAATCGTGGGAGAAGAGCCTTGGTGAGAGAGGTAAAGAAGAACCCCAAGATCACTGTGGCTGAGCTCCAGAGATGCAGTAGGGAGATGGGAGAAAGTTCCACATAGTCAACTATCACTGCAGCCCTTCCCCAGTTGGGCCTTTATGGCAGAGTGGCCAGATGGAAGCCTCTCCTCATATGAAAGCCCGCATAGAGTTTGCTCAAAAACACATGAAGGACTCCCAGACTATGAGAAATAAGATTCTCTGGTCTGATGAGACGAAGATAGAACTTTTTGGTGATAATTCTAAGTGGTATGTGTGGAGAAAACCAGGCACTGCTCATCACCTGCCTAATACAATCCCAACAGTGAAACATGGTGGTGGCAGTTGTTAGAACCCTCCTGTTAGTTTTTTCTATTTTGTGGTCATGTGACCTTCTGCCTATTTATTCCAGCTCCGCCCTTCAGGCTTTGCTGGACTTCAGTGTTACTTTGACTCTTAATCTAGCCAGGTGCTTTGTACCTACTGTATCTCTCTAGTTTGTTTGGTCCTTGGACCACTAAGTACTTTTGTCTGTTTGTCTTCTTCTGCTACTACTTCTGCCAGGAGGTGTCCAGTTTTGTCCCAGTCCTTAGTTCTTTTAGGGACCCCTCCCTTTAATCTATAGGTCTGTGTTCAGATTAGCCGCGGACATAGGCGGGTCTGTTTGCAAGGAACAGGTTGCCCGCTGCATCGTAAGGAATCAGCTTAGTCCTATTGTATGGACAGATTTCCTCTCTTTCCTTAGTTCTTGTAGCAGATCATAACAGCAGTATCATGCTATGGGTGTGTTTTTCAGCTGCAGGGACAGGACGACTGGTTGCAATTGAAGGAAACATGAATGCGGCCAAGTACAGAGATATCCTGGATGAAAACCTCTTCCAGAGTGCTCTGCACCTCAGACTTGGCCAAAGGTTCACCTTCCAACAAGACAATGACCCTAAGCACACAGCTAAAATAACAAAGGAGTGGCTTCAGAACAACTATGTGACCATTCTTGACTGGCCCAGCCAGAGCCCTGACCTAAACCCAATTGAGCATCTTTGGAGAGACCTGAAAATGGCTGTCCACCAACGTTTCCCATTCATCCTGACGGAACTGGAGAGGATCTGCAAGGAAGAATGGCAGAGGATCCCAAAATGCTGGTGTGAAAAACTTGTTGCATCATTTCCAAGAAGACTCATGGCTGTACTAGCCCAAAAGGGTGCTTCTACTCAATACTGAGCAAAGGGTCTGAATACTTATGCCCGTGTGATATTTCAGTTTTTCTTTTTTATTAAATTTTGCAAAAATTTCTTCATTTCTGTTTTCTTTCAGACAAGATGGGGTGCAGAGTGGACTTTAATGAGAAAAAAATGAACTTTTTAGAATTTACCAAATGGCTGCAATGAAACAAAGAGTGAAAAATGTAAAGGGGTCTGAATACTTTCCGTACCCAGTGTACATGCATGGAAATAAATGCAGAATTATATTTCTTAATACTGCAGTATCAGATCCTGTCTTGAATTTAACCCCTGTGGTATCCAATGTGAAAATCCACAGGGACTCCCCTGATGAATTACAATTGAGGAAATCATGAATTTTATATTCTCTATCATTACTTAAGGACATAAAACTATCTGTTTTAACCGCATGTAGACACGCTTTGCACCGATTGGCTCCACATCTGAAGAAACCTTTTGTGCTGAGCCAAT
>NW_027363562.1:525000-627500 GCF_046119375.1 Phyllobates terribilis | reverse complement strand
CTTCGGTGGAAAGGCTGTGATGGGGGGGGGGGATGATGATGTATCTTTTTTGTCTCTGTTGTTTCACTGAGATTAGGACTTTCAAAGCTGCTGCCTGACCTTGTAAAACATTAACTCTTTTAACACAGATTGTGACCATATAATCAAATGAGAATAAGGAGTTTAATTAAAGGCATTTAAAAAGTTGCAATTTTATTACATCATTATTTAAAAAGACACAAAAATGGCAGCAATAATCACATCCATAGATGGAGCCCATATTTCATATCAAAAATAGGTAAAAGTAAATAGAGCATGTGACCATGTTGTAAAACACTTAAAGTTGTGTAAAAACCGTGGCGTAGGAACGGGCGGTGAAATAAGCGCGCCAAAAAAACTATAAAGTTTAAGTTTTTTTTCCGTAATCCATCAGATGAGCGTGATAACGGATGCTGTGCTGAACGGCGGCACGTAGGAACTGGCGGTGAAATAAGTGCGCCAAAAAAACTATAAAGTTTACGTTTTTTTTCTGTAATTCATCAGATGAGCGTGATAACGGACGCTGCGCTGAACGGCGAAGCGTAGGAACGGGCGGTGAAATAAGCGCGCCAAAAAAACTATAAAGTTTACGTTTTTTTTCCGTAATTCATCAGATGAGCGTGATAACGGAAGCTGCGCTGAACGGTGGCGCGTAGTAACAGGCGGTGAAATAAGCGCGCCAAAAAACTATAAAGTTTACTTTTTTTCCATAATTCATTAGATGAGCGTGATAACGGAAGCTGCGCTGAACGGCGGCGCGTAGGAACGGGCGGTGAAATAAGCGCGCCAAAAAAACTATAAAGTTTACGTTTTTTTCCGTAATTCATCAGATGAGCGTGATAACGGAAGGTGCGCTGAACCGCGGCGCGTAGGAACGGGCGGTGAAATAAGCGCGCCAAAAAAACTATAAAGTTTACGTTTTATTCCATAATTCATTAGATGAGTGTGATAACGGAAGCTGCGCTGAACGGCGGCGCGTAGGAAAAGGCAGTGAAATAAGCGCGCCAAAAAAACTATAAAGTTTACGTTTTTTTTCCGTAATTTATCAGATGAGCGTGATAACGAACGCAGCCCTTAACGGCGGCGTCAGAGCGACTTTTTTTTGTTGCAGATTGAATTTTAAGTGCTTTTGCTATCATCAAACCTGTAGCCAGCTCTAATCCTCATTGAGCTATTCCAAGGGTGAGGGCTGGCTAAGGGTCGCCCTGGAGGCACCTGTAGCCAGCTCTCATCCTCATTGAGCTGCTCCAAGGGTGAGGGCTGGCTAGGGGTCGCCCTGGAGGCACCTGTAGCCAGCTCTCATCCTCATTGAGCTGCTCCAAGGGTGAGGGCTGGCTAGGGGTCGCCCTGGAGGCACCTGTAGCCAGCTCTCATCCTCATTGAGCTGCTCCAAGGGTGAGGGCTGGCTAGGGGTCGCCCTGGAGGCACCTGTAGCCAGCTCTCATCCTCATTGAGCTGCTCCAAGGGTGAGGGCTGGCTAGGGGTCGCCCTGGAGGCACCTGTAGCCAGCTCTCATCCTCATTGAGCTGCTCCAAGGGTGAGGGCTGGCTAGGGGTCGCCCTGGAGGCACCTGTAGCCAGCTCTCATCCTCATTGAGCTGCTCCAAGGGTGAGGGCTGGCTAGGGGTCGCCCTGGAGGCACCTGTAGCCAGCTCTCATCCTCATTGAGCTGCTCCAAGGGTGAGGGCTGGCTAGGGGTCGCCCTGGAGGCACCTGTAGCCAGCTCTCATCCTCATTGAGCTGCTCCAAGGGTGAGGGCTGGCTAGGGGTCGCCCTGGAGGCACCTGTAGCCAGCTCTCATCCTCATTGAGCTATTCGAAGGGTGAGGGCTGGCTACGTGTCGCCCTGGAGGCACCTGTAGCCAACTCTCATCCTCATTGAGCGTGATAACGGACGCTGCGCTGAACGGCGAAGCGCATAGGAACGGGCGGTGAAATAAGCGCGCCAAAAAAACTATAAAGTTTACGTTTTTTTTCCGTAATTCATCAGATGAGGGTGATAACGGACGCTGTGCTGAACGGCGGCGCGTAGGAACGGGTGGTGAAATAAGCGCGCCAAAAAAACTATAAAATTTACGTTTTTTTTCCGTAATTCATCAGATGAGCGTGATAACGGAAGCTGCGCTGAACGGCGGCGCGTAGGAACGGGCGGTGAAATAAGCGCGCCAAAAAAGCTATAAAGTGTACGTTTTTTTTCCATAATTCATTAGATGAGCGTGATAACGGAAGCTGCGTTGAACGGCGGCGCGTAGGAACGGGCGGTGAAATAAGCGCGCCAAAAAAACTATAAAGTTTACGTTTTTTTTCCGTAATTCATCAGATGAGCGTGATAACGGACGCTGCGCTGAATGGCGGCGCGTAGGAACGGGCGGTGAAATAAGCGCGCCAAAAAAACTATAAAGTTTACGTTTTTTTCCGTAATTCATCAGATGAGCGTGATAACGGATGCTGTGCTGAACGGCGGCACGTAGGAACGGGCGGTGAAATAAGTGCGCCAAAAAAACGATAAAGTTTACGTTTTTTTTCTGTAATTTATCAGATGAGCGTGATAACGGACGCAGCCCTTAACGGCGGCGTCAGAGCGACTTTTTTTTGTTGCAGATTGAATTTTAAGTGCTTTTGGTATCATCAAACCTGTAGCCAGCTCTCATCCTCATTGAGCTATTCCAAGGGTGAGGGCTGGCTAGGGGTCGCCCTGGAGGCACCTGTAGCCAGCTCTCATACTCATTGAGGTGCTCCAAGGGTGAGGGCTGGCTAGGGGTCGCCCTGGAGGCACCTGTAGCCAGCTCTCATCCTCATTGAGGTGCTCCAAGGGTGAGGGCTGGCTAGGGGTCGCCCTGGAGGCACCTGTAGCCAGCTCTCATCCTCATTGAGCTGCTCCAAGGGTGAGGGCTGGCTAGGGGTCGCCCTGGAGGCACCTGTAGCCAGCTCTCATCCTCATTGAGCTGCTCCAAGGGTGAGGGCTGGCTAGGGGTCGCCCTGGAGGCACCTGTAGCCAGCTCTCATCCTCATTGAGCTGCTCCAAGGGTGAGGGCTGGCTAGGGGTCGCCCTGGAGGCACCTGTAGCCAGCTCTCATCCTCATTGAGCTGCTCCAAGGGTGAGGGCTGGCTAGGGGTCGCCCTGGAGGCACCTGTAGCCAGCTCTCATCCTCATTGAGCTGCTCCAAGGGTGAGGGCTGGCTAGGGGTCGCCCTGGAGGCACCTGTAGCCAGCTCTCATCCTCATTGAGCTGCTCCAAGGGTGAGGGCTGGCTAGGGGTCGCCCTGGAGGCACCTGTAGCCAGCTCTCATCCTCATTGAGCTGCTCCAAGGGTGAGGGCTGGCTAGGGGTCGCCCTGGAGGCACCTGTAGCCAGCTCTCATCCTCATTGAGCTGCTCCAAGGGTGAGGGCTGGCTAGGGGTCGCCCTGGAGGCACCTGTAGCCAGCTCTCATCCTCATTGAGCTGCTCCAAGGGTGAGGGCTGGCTAGGGGTCGCCCTGGAGGCACCTGTAGCCAGCTCTCATCCTCATTGAGCTGCTCCAAGGGTGAGGGCTGGCTAGGGGTCGCCCTGGAGGCACCTGTAGCCAGCTCTCATCCTCATTGAGCTATTCCAAGGGTGAGGGCTGGCTACGTGTCGCCCTGGAGGCACTTGTAGCCAGCTCTCATCCTCATTGAGCGTGATAACGGACGCTGCGCTGAACGGCGGCGCATAGGAACGGGCGGTGAAATAAGCGCGCCAAAAAAACTATAAAGTTTACGTTTTTTTTCCGTAATTCATCAGATGAGCGTGATAACGGATGCTGTGCTGAACGGCGGCACGAAGGAACGGGCGATGAAATAAGTGCGCCAAAAAAACGATAAACTTTACGTTTTTTTTCTGTAATTTATCAGATCAGCGTGATAACGGACGCAGCCCTTAACGGCGGCGTCAGAGCGACTTTATTTTGTTGCAGATTGAATTTTAAGTGCTTTTGCTATCATCAAACCTGTAGCCAGCTCTCATCCTCATTGAGCTATTCCAAGGGTGAGGGCTGGCTAGGGGTCGACCTGGAGGCACCTGTAGCCAGCTCTCATCCTCATTGAGCTGCTCCAAGGGTGAGGGCTGGCTAGGGGTCGCCCTGGAGGCACCTGTAGCCAGCTCTCATCCTCATTGAGCTGCTCCAAGGGTGAGGGCTGGCTAGGGGTCGCCCTGGAGGCACCTGTAGCCAGCTCTCATCCTCATTGAGCTGCTCCAAGGGTGAGGGCTGGCTAGGGGTCGCCCTGGAGGCACCTGTAGCCAGCTCTCATCCTCATTGAGCTGCTCCAAGGGTGAGGGCTGGCTAGGGGTCGCCCTGGAGGCACCTGTAGCCAGCTCTCATCCTCATTGAGCTGCTCCAAGGGTGAGGGCTGGCTAGGGGTCGCCCTGGAGGCACCTGTAGCCAGCTCTCATCCTCATTGAGCTATTCCAAGGGTGAGGGCAGGCTACGTGTCGCCCTGGAGGCACTTGTAGCCAGCTCTCATCCTCATTGAGCGTGATAACGGACGCTGCGCTGAACGGCGGCGCATAGGAACGGGCGGTGAAATAAGCGCGCCAAAAAAACTATAAAGTTTACGTTTTTTTTCCGTAATTCATCAGATGAGGGTGATAACGGACGCTGCGCTGAACGGCGGCGCGTAGGAACGGGCGGTGAAATAAGCGCGCCAAAAAAACTATAAAGTTTACGTTTTTTTTCCGTAATTCATCAGATGAGCGTGATAACGGACGCTGCGCTGAATGGCGGCGCGTAGGAACGGGCGGTGAAATAAGCGCGCCAAAAAAACTATAAAGTTTACGTTTTTTTTCCGTAATTCATCAGATGAGCGTGATAACGGATGCTGTGCTGAACGGCGGCACGTAGGAACGGGCGATGAAATAAGTGCGCCAAAAAAACTATAAAGTTTACGTTTTTTTTCCATAATTCATCAGATGAGCGTGATAACGGATGCTGTGCTGAACGGCGGCACGTAGGAACGGGCGATGAAATAAGTGCGCCAAAAAAACAATAAAGTTTACGTTTTTTTTCTGTAATTTATCAGATCAGCGTGATAACGGACGCAGCCCTTAACGGCGGCGTCAGAGCGACTTTATTTTGTTGCATTTGAATTTTAAGTGCTTTTGCTATCATCAAACCTGTAGCCAGCTCTCATCCTCATTGAGCTATTCCAAGGGTGAGGGCTGGCTAAGGGTCGCCCTGGAGGCACCTGTAGCCAGCTCTCATCCTCATTGAGCTGCTCCAAGGGTGAGGGCTGGCTAGGGGTCGCCCTGGAGGCACCTGTAGCCAGCTCTCATCCTCATTGAGCTATTCGAAGGGTGAGGGCAGGCTACGTGTCGCCCTGGAGGCACTTGTAGCCAACTCTCATCCTCATTGAGCGTGATAACGGACGCTGCGCTGAACGGCGGCGCATAGGAACGGGCGGTGAAATAAGCGCGCCAAAAAAACTATGAAGTTTACGGTTTTTTTCCGTAATTCATCAGATGAGGGTGATAACGGACGCTGCGCTGAACGGCGGCGCGTAGGAACGGGCGGTGAAATAAGCGCGCCAAAAAAACTATAAAATTTACGTTTTTTTTCCGTAATTCATCAGATGAGCGTGATAACGGAAGCTGCGCTAAACGGCGGCGCGTAGGAACGGGCGGTGAAATAAGCGCGCCAAAAAAGCTATAAAGTGTACATTTTTTTTCCATAATTCATTAGATGAGCGTGATAACGGAAGCTGCGTTGAACGGCGGCGCGTAGGAACGGGCGGTGAAATAAGCGCGCCAAAAAAACTATAAAGTTTACGTTTTTTTTCCGTAATTCATCAGATGAGCGTGATAGCGGATGCTGTGCTGAACGGCGGCACGTAGGAACGGGCGGTGAAATAAGTGCGCCAAAAAAAACGATAAAGTTTACGTTTTTTTTCTGTAATTTATCAGATGAGCGTGATAACGGACGCAGCCCTTAACGGCGGCGTCAGAGCGACTTTTTTTTGTTGCAGATTGAATTTTAAGTGCTTTTGGTATCATCAAACCTGTAGCCAGCTCTAATCCTCATTGAGCTATTCCAAGGGTGAGGGCTGGCTAAGGGTCGCCCTGGAGGCACCTGTAGCCAGCTCTCATCCTCATTGAGCTGCTCCAAGGGTGAGGGCTGGCTAGGGGTCGCCCTGGAGGCACCTGTAGCCAGCTCTCATCCTCATTGAGCTGCTCCAAGGGTGAGGGCTGGCTAGGGGTCGCCCTGGAGGCACCTGTAGCCAGCTCTCATCCTCATTGAGCTGCTCCAAGGGTGAGGGCTGGCTACGGGTCGCCCTGGAGGCACCTGTAGCCAGCTCTCATCCTCATTGAGCTGCTCCAAGGGTGAGGGCTGGCTAGGGGTCGCCCTGGAGGCACCTGTAGCCAGCTCTCATCCTCATTGAGCTGCTCCAAGGGTGAGGGCTGGCTAGGGGTCGCCCTGGAGGCACCTGTAGCCAGCTCTCATCCTCATTGAGCTGCTCCAAGGGTGAGGGCTGGCTAGGGGTCGCCCTGGAGGCACCTGTAGCCAGCTCTCATCCTCATTGAGCTGCTCCAAGGGTGAGGGCTGGCTAGGGGTCGCCCTGGAGGCACCTGTAGCCAGCTCTCATCCTCATTGAGCTGCTCCAAGGGTGAGGGCTGGCTAGGGGTCGCCCTGGAGGCACCTGTAGCCAGCTCTCATCCTCATTGAGCTATTCGAAGGGTGAGGGCTGGCTACGTGTCGCCCTGGAGGCACCTGTAGCCAACTCTCATCCTCATTGAGCGTGATAACGGACGCTGCGCTGAACGGCGAAGCGCATAGGAACGGGCGGTGAAATAAGCGCGCCAAAAAAACTATAAAGTTTACGTTTTTTTTCCGTAATTCATCAGATGAGGGTGATAACGGACGCTGTGCTGAACGGCGGCGCGTAGGAACGGGTGGTGAAATAAGCGCGCCAAAAAAACTATAAAATTTACGTTTTTTTTCCGTAATTCATCAGATGAGCGTGATAACGGAAGCTGCGCTGAACGGCGGCGCGTAGGAACGGGCGGTGAAATAAGCGCGCCAAAAAAGCTATAAAGTGTACGTTTTTTTTCCATAATTCATTAGATGAGCGTGATAACGGAAGCTGCGTTGAACGGCGGCGCGTAGGAACGGGCGGTGAAATAAGCGCGCCAAAAAAACTATAAAGTTTACGTTTTTTTCCGTAATTCATCAGATGAGGGTGATAACGGACGCTGCGCTGAACGGCGGCGCGTAGGAACGGGCGGTGAAATAAGCGCGCCAAAAAAACTATAAAGTTTACGTTTTTTTTCCGTAATTCATCAGATGAGCGTGATAACGGACGATGCGCTGAATGGCGGCGCGTAGGAACGGGCGGTGAAATAAGCGCGCCAAAAAAACTATAAAGTTTACGGTTTTTTTCCGTAATTCATCAGATGAGCGTGATAACGGATGCTGTGCTGAACGGCGGCACGTAGGAACGGGCGATGAAATAAGTGCGCCAAAAAAACTATAAAGTTTACGTTTTTTTTCCGTAATTCATCAGATGAGCGTGATAACGGATGCTGTGCTGAACGGCGGCACGTAGGAACGGGCGATGAAATAAGTGCGCCAAAAAAACAATAAAGTTTACGTTTTTTTTCTGTAATTTATCAGATCAGCGTGATAACGGACGCAGCCCTTAACGGCGGCGTCAGAGCGACTTTATTTTGTTGCATTTGAATTTTAAGTGCTTTTGCTATCATCAAACCTGTAGCCAGCTCTCATCCTCATTGAGCTATTCCAAGGGTGAGGGCTGGCTAAGGGTCGCCCTGGAGGCACCTGTAGCCAGCTCTCATCCTCATTGAGCTGCTCCAAGGGTGAGGGCTGGCTAGGGGTCGCCCTGGAGGCACCTGTAGCCAGCTCTCATCCTCATTGAGCTATTCGAAGGGTGAGGGCTGGCTACGTGTCGCCCTGGAGGCACCTGTAGCCAACTCTCATCCTCATTGAGCGTGATAACGGACGCTGCGCTGAACGGCGGCGCATAGGAACGGGCGGTGAAATAAGCGCGCCAAAAAAACTATGAAGTTTACGGTTTTTTTCCGTAATTCATCAGATGAGGGTGATAACGGACGCTGCGCTGAACGGCGGCGCGTAGGAACGGGCGGTGAAATAAGCGCGCCAAAAAAACTATAAAATTTACGTTTTTTTTCCGTAATTCATCAGATGAGCGTGATAACGGAAGCTGCGCTAAACGGCGGCGCGTAGGAACGGGCGGTGAAATAAGCGCGCCAAAAAAGCTATAAAGTGTACATTTTTTTTCCATAATTCATTAGATGAGCGTGATAACGGAAGCTGCGTTGAACGGCGGCGCGTAGGAACGGGCGGTGAAATAAGCGCGCCAAAAAAACTATAAAGTTTACGTTTTTTTTCCGTAATTCATCAGATGAGCGTGATAACGGATGCTGTGCTGAACGGCGGCACGTAGGAACGGGCGGTGAAATAAGTGCGCCAAAAAAAACGATAAAGTTTACGTTTTTTTTCTGTAATTTATCAGATGAGCGTGATAACGGACGCAGCCCTTAACGGCGGCGTCAGAGCGACTTTTTTTTGTTGCAGATTGAATTTTAAGTGCTTTTGGTATCATCAAACTTGTAGCCAGCTCTCATCCTCATTGAGCTATTCCAAGGGTGAGGGCTGGCTAGGGGTCGCCCTGGAGGCACCTGTAGCCAGCTCTCATCCTCATTGAGCTGCTCCAAGGGTGAGGGCTGGCTAGGGGTCGCCCTGGAGGCACCTGTAGCCATCTCTCATACTCATTGAGGTGCTCCAAGGGTGAGGGCTGGCTAGGGGTCGCCCTGGAGGCACCTGTAGCCAGCTCTCATCCTCATTGAGCTGCTCCAAGGGTGAGGGCTGGCTAGGGGTCGCCCTGGAGGCACCTGTAGCCAGCTCTCATCCTCATTGAGCTGCTCCAAGGGTGAGGGCTGGCTAGGGGTCGCCCTGGAGGCACCTGTAGCCAGCTCTCATCCTCATTGAGCTGCTCCAAGGGTGAGGGCTGGCTAGGGGTCGCCCTGGAGGCACCTGTAGCCAGCTCTCATCCTCATTGAGCTGCTCCAAGGGTGAGGGCTGGCTACGGGTCGCCCTGGAGGCACCTGTAGCCAGCTCTCATCCTCATTGAGCTGCTCCAAGGGTGAGGGCTGGCTAGGGGTCGCCCTGGAGGCACCTGTAGCCAGCTCTCATCCTCATTGAGCTGCTCCAAGGGTGAGGGCTGGCTAGCGGTCGCCCTGGAGGCACCTGTAGCCAGCTCTCATCCTCATTGAGCTGCTCCAAGGGTGAGGGCTGGCTAGGGGTCGCCCTGGAGGCACCTGTAGCCAGCTCTCATCCTCATTGAGCTGCTCCAAGGGTGAGGGCTGGCTAGGGGTCGCCCTGGAGGCACCTGTAGCCAGCTCTCATCCTCATTGAGCTATTCCAAGGGTGAGGGCTGGCTACGTGTCGCCCTGGAGGCACTTGTAGCCAGCTCTCATCCTCATTGAGCGTGATAACGGACGCTGCGCTGAATGGCGGCGCATAGGAACGGGCGGTGAAATAAGCGCGCCAAAAAAACTATAAAGTTTACATTTTTTTTCCGTAATTCATCAGATGAGGGTGATAACGGACGCTGCGCTGAACGGCGGCGCGTAGGAACGGGCGGTGAAATAAGTGCGCCAAAAAAACTATAAAGTTTACGTTTGTTTTCCGTAATTCATCAGATGAGCGTGATAACGGACGCTGCGCTGAATGGCGGCGCGTAGGAACGGGCGGTGAAATAAGCGCGCCAAAAAATCTATAAAGTTTACGTTTTTTTTCCGTAATTCATCAGATGAGCGTGATAACGGATGCTGTGCTGAACGGCGGCACGTAGGAACGGGCGATGAAATAAGTGCGCCAAAAAAACTATAAAGTTTACGTTTTTTTTCTGTAATTCATCAGATGAGCGTGATAACGGATGCTGTGCTGAACGGCGGCACGTAGGAACGGGCGATGAAATAAGTGCGCCAAAAAAACGATAAAGTTTACGTTTTTTTTCTGTAATTTATCAGATCAGCGTGATAACGGACGCAGCCCTTAACGGCGGCGTCAGAGCGACTTTATTTTGTTGCAGATTGAATTTTAAGTGCTTTTGCTATCATCAAACCTGTAGCCAGCTCTCATCCTCATTGAGCTATTCCAAGGGTGAGGGCTGGCTAAGGGTCGCCCTGGAGGCACCTGTAGCCAGCTCTCATCCTCATTGAGCTGCTCCAAGGGTGAGGGCTGGCTAGGGGTCGCCCTGGAGGCACCTGTAGCCAGCTCTCATCCTCATTGAGCTGCTCCAAGGGTGAGGGCTGGCTAGGGGTCGCCCTGGAGGCACCTGTAGCCAGCTCTCATCCTCATTGAGCTGCTCCAAGGGTGAGGGCTGGCTGCGGGTCGCCCTGGAGGCACCTGTAGCCAGCTCTCATCCTCATTGAGCTGCTCCAAGGGTGAGGGCTGGCTAGGGGTCGCCCTGGAGGCACCTGTAGCCAGCTCTCATCCTCATTGAGCTGCTCCAAGGGTGAGGGCTGGCTAGGGGTCGCCCTGGAGGCACCTGTAGCCAGCTCTCATCCTCATTGAGCTGCTCCAAGGGTGAGGGCTGGCTAGGGGTCGCCCTGGAGGCACCTGTAGCCAGCTCTCATCCTCATTGAGCTGCTCCAAGGGTGAGGGCTGGCTAGGGGTCGCCCTGGAGGCACCTGTAGCCAGCTCTCATCCTCATTGAGCTGCTCCAAGGGTGAGGGCTGGCTACGGGTCGTCCTGGAGGCACCTGTAGCCAGCTCTCATCCTCATTGAGCTGCTCCAAGGGTGAGGGCTGGCTAGGGGTCGCCCTGGAGGCACCTGTAGCCAGCTCTCATCCTCATTGAGCTGCTCCAAGGGTGAGGGCTGGCTAGGGGTCGCCCTGGAGGCACCTGTAGCCAGCTCTCATCCTCATTGAGCTGCTCCAAGGGTGAGGGCTGGCTAGCGGTCGCCCTGGAGGCACCTGTAGCCAGCTCTCATCCTCATTGAGCTGCTCCAAGGGTGAGGGCTGGCTAGGGGTCGCCCTGGAGGCACCTGTAGCCAGCTCTCATCCTCATTGAGCTGCTCCAAGGGTGAGGGCTGGCTAGGGGTCGCCCTGGAGACACCTGTAGCCAGCTCTCATCCTCATTGAGCTATTCGAAGGGTGAGGGCTGGCTACGTGTCGCCCTGGAGGCACCTGTAGCCAACTCTCATCCTCATTGAGCGTGATAACGGACGCTGCGCTGAACGGCGGCGCATAGGAACGGGCGGTGAAATAAGCGCGCCAAAAAAACTATAAAGTTTACGTTTTTTTTCGTAATTCATCAGATGAGGGTGATAACGGACGCTGCGCTGAACGGCGGCGCGTAGGAACGGGCGGTGAAATAAGCGCGCCAAAAAAACTATAAAATTTACGTTTTTTTTCCGTAATTCATCAGATAAGCGTGATAACGGACGCTGCGCTGAATGGCGGCGCGTAGGAACGGGCGGTGAAATAAGCGCGCCAAAAAAACTATAAAGTTTACGTTTTTTTTCCGTAAATCATCAGATGAGCGTGATAACGGATGCTGTGCTGAACGGCGGCACGTAGGAACGGGCGATGAAATAAGTGCGCCAAAAAAACTATAAAGTTTACGTTTTTTTTCTGTAATTTATCAGATCACCGTGAAAACGGACGCAGCCCTTAACGGCGGCGTCAGAGCGACTTTTTTTTGTTGCAGATTGAATTTTAAGTGCTTTTGCTATCATCAAACCTGTAGCCAGCTCTCATCCTCATTGAGCTATTCCAAGGGTGAGGGCTGGCTAAGGGTCGCCCTGGAGGCACCTGTAGCCAGCTCTCATCCTCATTGAGCTGCTCCAAGGGTGAGGGCTGGCTAGGGGTCGCCCTGGAGGCACCTGTAGCCAGCTCTCATCCTCATTGAGCTGCTCCAAGGGTGAGGGCTGGCTAGGGGTCGCCCTGGAGGCACCTGTAGCCAGCTCTCATCCTCATTGAGCTGCTCCAAGGGTGAGGGCTGGCTACGGGTCGCCCTGGAGGCACCTGTAGCCAGCTCTCATCCTCATTGAGCTGCTCCAAGGGTGAGGGCTGGCTAGGGGTCGCCCTGGAGGCACCTGTAGCCAGCTCTCATCCTCATTGAGCTGCTCCAAGGGTGATTGCTGGCTACGGGTCGCCCTGGAGGCACCTGTAGCCAGCTATCATCCTCATTGAGCTGCTCCAAGGGTGAGGGCTGGCTAGGGGTCGCCCTGGAGGCACCTGTAGCCAGCTCTCATCCTCATTGAGCTGCTCCAAGGGTGAGGGCTGGCTAGGGGTCGCCCTGGAGGCACCTGTAGCCAGCTCTCATCCTCATTGAGCTGCTCCAAGGGTGAGGGCTGGCTAGGGGTCGCCCTGGAGGCACCTGTAGCCAGCTCTCATCCTCATTGAGCTGCTCCAAGGGTGAGGGCTGGCTAGGGGTCGCCCTGGAGGCACCTGTAGCCAGCTCTCATCCTCACTGAGCTGCTCCAAGGGTGAGAGCTGGCTAGGGGTCGCCCTGGAGGCACCTGTAGCGAGCTCTCATCCTCATTGAGCTGCTCCAAGGGTGAGGGCTGGCTAGGGGTCGCCCTGGAGGCACCTGTAGCCAGCTCTCATCCTCATTGAGCTGCTCCAAGGGTGAGGGCTGGCTAGGGGTCGCCCTGGAGGCACCTGTAGCCAGCTCTCATCCTCATTGAGCTGCTCCAAGGGTGAGGGCTGGCTAGGGGTCGCCCTGGAGGCACCTGTAGCCAGCTCTCATCCTCATTGAGCTGCTCCAAGGGTGAGGGCTGGCTAGGGGTCGCCCTGGAGACACCTGTAGCCAGCTCTCATCCTCATTGAGCTATTCCAAGGGTGAGGGCTGGCTACGTGTCGCCCTGGAGGCACTTGTAGCCAGCTCTCATCCTCATTGAGCGTGATAACGGACGCTGCGCTGAACGGCGGCGCATAGGAACGGGCGGTGAAATAAGCGCGCCAAAAAAAACTATAAAGTTTACGTTTTTTTTCCGTAATTCATCAGATGAGGGTGATAACGGACGCTGCGCTGA
Organism: Phyllobates terribilis; assembly: GCF_046119375.1. Taxonomy (NCBI): domain Eukaryota; kingdom Metazoa; phylum Chordata; class Amphibia; order Anura; family Dendrobatidae; genus Phyllobates; species Phyllobates terribilis. The sequence goes on along the minus strand of NW_027363562.1, from coordinate 614,450 downwards.
ACGGCGGCGCGTAGGAACGGGCGGTGAAATAAGCGCGCCAAAAAAACTATAAAGTTTACGTTTTTTTTCCGTAATTCATCAGATGAGCATGATAACGGACGCTGCGCTGAATGGCGGCGCGTAGGAACGGGCGGTGAAATAAGCGCGCCAAAAAAACTATAAAGTTTACTTTTTTTTTCCGTAATTCATCAGATGAGCGTGATAACGGATGCTGTGCTGAACGGCGACACGTAGGAACGGGCGATGAAATAAGTGCGCCAAAAAAACGATAAAGTTTACGTTTTTTTTCTGTAATTTATCAGATCAGCGTGATAACGGACGCAGCCCTTAACGGCGGCGTCAGAGCGACTTTTTTTTGTTGTAGATTGAATTTTAAGTGCTTTTGCTATCATCAAACCTGTAGCCAGCTCTCATCCTCATTGAGCTATTCCAAGGGTGAGGGCTGGCTAAGGGTCGCCCTGGAGGCACCTGTAGCCAGCTCTCATCCTCATTGAGCTGCTCCAAGGGTGAGGGCTGGCTAGGGGTCGCCCTGGAGGCACCTGTAGCCAGCTCTCATCCTCATTGAGCTGCTCCAAGGGTGAGGGCTGGCTAGGGGTCGCCCTGGAGGCACCTGTAGCCAGCTCTCATCCTCATTGAGCTGCTCCAAGGGTGAGGGCTGGCTAGGGGTCGCCCTGGAGGCACCTGTAGCCAGCTCTCATCCTCATTGAGCTGCTCCAAGGGTGAGGGCTGGCTAGGGGTCGCCCTGGAGGCACCTGTAGCCAGCTCTCATCCTCATTGAGCTGCTCCAAGGGTGAGGGCTGGCTAGGGGTCGCCCTGGAGGCACCTGTAGCCAGCTCTCATCCTCATTGAGCGTGATAACGGACGCTGCGCTGAACGGCGGAGCATAGGAACGGGCGGTGAAATAAGCGCGCCAAAAAAACTATAAACTTTACGTTTTTTTTTCCGTAATTCATCAGATGAGGGTGATAACGGACGCTGCGCTGAACGGCGGCGCGTAGGAACGGGCGGTGAAATAAGCGCGCCAAAAAAACTATAAAATTTACGTTTTTTTTCCGTAATTCATCAGATGAGCGTGATAACGGAAGCTGAGCTGAACGGCGGCGCGTAGGAACGGGCGGTGAAATAAGCGCGCCAAAAAAGCTATAAAGTGTACGTTTTTTTTCCATAATTCATTAGATGAGCGTGATAACGGAAGCTGCGTTGAACGACGGCGCGTAGGAACGGGCGGTGAAATAAGCGCGCCAAAAAAACTATAAAGTTTACGTTTTTTTTCCGTAATTCATCAGATGAGCGTGATAACGGATGCTGCACTGAATGGCGGCGCGTAGGAACGGGCGGTGAAATAAGCGCGCCAAAAAAACTATAAAGTTTACGTTTTTTTTCCGTAATTCATCAGATGAGCGTGATAACGGAAGGTGCGCTGAACCGTGGCGCGTAGGAACGGGCGGTGAAATAAGCGCGCCAAAAAAACTATAAAGTTTACGTTTTTTTCCATAATTCATTAGATGAGCGTGATAACGGAAGCTGCGCTGAACGGCGGCGCGTAGGAAAAGGCAGTGAAATAAGCGCGCCAAAAAAGCTATAAAGTTTCCTTTTTTTTTCCGTAATTTATCAGATGAGCGTGATAACGGACGCAGCCCTTAACGGCGGCGTCAGAGTGACTTTTTTTTGTTGCAGATTGAATTTTAAGTGCTTTTGGTATCATCAAACCTGTAGCCAGCTCTCATCCTCATTGAGCTATTCCAAGGGTGAGGGCTGGCTAGGGGTCGCCCTGGAGGCACCTGTAGCCAGCTCTCATCCTCATTGAGCTATTCCAAGGGTGAGGTCTGGCTACGGGTCGCCCTGGAGGCACCTGTAGCCAGCTCTCATCCTCATTGAGCTGCTCCAAGGGTGAGGGCTGGCTAGGGGTCGCCCTGGAGGCACCTGTAGCCAGCTCTCATCCTCATTGAGCTGCTCCAAGGGTGAGGGCTGGCTAGGGGTCTCCCTGGAGGCACCTGTAGCCAGCTCTCATCCTCATTGAGCTATTCCAAGGGTGAGGGCTGGCTACGGGTCGTCCTGGAAGTACCTGTAGCCAGCTCTCATCAAGAAAAAGCTACGCCTACTAAGTTGCATTAACCAATCGGAGCAGATTCATGATTTACATTCAAATAAACCATCATTTTAGGAAAAGGAAAAGGAGTTTTGGAGGGAAGTTTAATTTGATCCAGTGCTCAGGAGCAACAAGGGTGATTAGTGCACAAGAGAAGCTGTGACCTTAGCCAATTACAACCATGCCGCCCAAAAGAAGGTAAGTACACCTGGTGGGATAGTGAGTGGGAGGGAAATATGAATCTGCAGAGGTATGTGTTGCTTCTAGAAATACTCTTTCTGGACACCATTGCAGCATGCATTCTGGGGTACACTGAGACCATGGGAGTATTTGCAGAAGAGGTTAACATACAGCATGTATTGGGATCAGGTGCCTAACTATACTGCAGCATCATCTGAGCTTGTACTGGAATCAGGTGTATAAGTATACTTGTACTCATATAGCTTGTACTGGAATCAGGTGTATAAGTATACTTGTACTCATATAGCTTGTACTGGAATCAGGTGTATAAGTATGCTTGTACTCATATAGTTTGTACTGGAATCAGGTGCCTAATCTGATGTCCTCTCTGTGACCTCTGCAAACTTTTTAGCTTGGTTGTATTACTGTGGTGGGGGGAGGGGGAAGGATTGCGGTGTGAAAGTGTATTATAACATCATGTTAAGGCTTGCAATTGTTCAGGCTCAGTCACAGAAAGGGTTTATGTTTTTGGCGCGGTCTTTCTGTATCTTTCAAAGTTTGCAGTGTGAAAAGGCTTTAAACTGTATATGTACTTGCTCGCTCACTCGTTTTTTCTCCTTTTTGACTGATAAATGAGTGCCGGTCATGTGCAAAACTGTATACGCATTTGCATAGTCAATACCACATTAATTTTTTGCACGGTATCTTTGTCAATCTAAATAATTCTTGCAAAACCTCAGATTTGCGCAAGATCTAGGAACATGCATATGATAAAAAACCGCATGTGTTATGTGCACAATATTGCCACAATTTGTGTAGTATGCTATAAAAGTGCATTAACTTGTGCTAAACAATTGCTCCTTAAAAAATTGTGTACGTTTGTCCGTTTTTGTGACCAAAAATGAGGGCTGGCTATTGGTGGTCAAAATACACTCTAGAGCCAGCCCTCATCTTTTTAAAAAAATCTATGGCAATGATGAGACGTGCCTTTTCTCATGAGCTGTGTATTTGTTGTAAAAAAAAAATCAGATTTTTGAAATCCAGTTATCCTGCTGAAACATAAAAAATGCTGGTTGATATTAGTGGGTGGAAAAGCTAGATTCTCACTGATATTGTTCCTGATCTTCCATTTTTCTTTTTTACAGCGGCTTCAGGATGCTGAAGACATGTCCACTATGTTACAAAGCATTTACTCAACTGCCACAGCACCTTACACGACAATGCCTTAGATGCTGTACACAAGAGGAGAAGGATGCGCTAGTGAAAGAATCTAGAAACTCACTGATAGCAATTGCAACAAAAGGAACATATATCCCTTATGACAAGATTCCAGAGATCACTACAAAGGACGATCTTATCTCCTTCCTGGAGGACAGAGGGTTTATAGTACCCGAGAAACCAACTATGGCCAGGTATGCCCCACTAGCATCTTATTCTTTGAATACTGATGTTCATACTTGTGTAAGCTTTATAGATTTGCATATATGTTCTGAACTATGCCAAATAATCACGTGTATTTTATATTTACAGGATTGTTGAAGATGAGGGGGCATCACCTGTGCAGGAGGAGCTGACAGCCAGTGAGCAAGAGCTGCCTAATGAGGAGGAAGTGCTGCCTGTTGAGGAGGAAATGTCTACAGTCATCGAGGAGGAGTCGCCCGTCCCAGAGGAAGAGCCGCCCGTCCCAGAGGAAGAGCTGTCCGTCACAGAGGAAGAGCCGTCCGTCACAGAGGAAGAGCCGCCCGTCACAGTGGAAGAGCCGTCCGTCACAGAGGAAGAGCCGCCCGTCCCAGAGGAAGAGCCGTCCGTCACAGAGGAAGAGCCGTCCGTCACAGTGGAAGAGCCGTCCGTCCCAGAGGAAGAGCCGCCCGTCACAGTGGAAGAGCCGCCCGTCCCAGAGGAAGAGCTGCCCGTCCCAGAGGAAGAGCCGCCCGTCCCAGAGGAAGAGCCGCCCGTCCCAGAGGAAGAGCCGCCCGTCCCAGAGGAAGAGCCGTCCGTCACAGAGGAAGAGCCGTCCGTCACAGAGGAAGAGCCGCCCGTCACAGTGGAAGAGCCGTCCGTCACAGAGGAAGAGCCGCCCGTCCCAGAGGAAGAGCCGCCCGTCCCAGAGGAAGAGCCGTCCGTCACAGAGGAAGAGCCGTCCGTCACAGAGGAAGAGCCGTCCGTCACAGAGGAAGAGCCGCCCGTCACAGTGGAAGAGCCGTCCGTCACAGAGGAAGAGCCGCCCGTCCCAGAGGATTATGATGTCTACAGGTCAGTGTAAATTTATACAAGGAATTTACTTTAATCCCTTGCTCAAACATTGCCTTGGCCTCAGCACATCCTGGCTTTTAGGCCACTTTAAAAAATTGTCAACACTGCTGGCCTACTCAAGATTGTACTTCACGTTATTACTAAGGATTTTTATAATTTACAGGACTGTTGAAGATGAGAAGCCATCTACATCAACTGGCACATCGGCACGCCGAGCCATATCAAATCCTGAATTGGTGCATCTTTCAGCTGCAGAAGACTATACATCCTCTGAAACATCCGACAGTGAAGCCGATCAACAACCAGAGACCAGAGAAAGAGAGGAAAATACCAGCCAAACAGATGAAGACAGGCCGAGGTCAGTTAGTGTGTGTAACATTCTCACTCATCATGCTTTTATATATATATACATATCTATATATATCTATATATATATATCTATATATATATATATATATATATTTATATATATATATATTGAGCAAAAAAACAATACAAATAATGTTTAACTGGGACAATTAATAGCATATCCCACAACTTTACAGCCCTTACAAAGTAATTTTTTCTCCTATTTTAGGCAATAGATTTCCCTTCCATTGCAGCCATAAAACAGGATGCCAAAAAAGTGCCCTACACACAGACAGCTCTGTGGGGCACACAGCTTTGGCGGGGCATACTAAAATGCACTGCCATTACGATTTTCATCTGTGGGCCAGTAGAGGATGATGTACTAGCTTTACCCACAGATGAACTTCAGAACACGCAGTGTTCAGCAGTGGATGCTGCATATAAAGGGCAGGCAGCCAGCAAAGTGCTGCTGCCAGTCAGAGCACTGGGGTCCACAGAAATCGGGCCTGGGGACACAGAAATGTTTACCACCCCTGACAACGGTGAGTGGAACCCCCAGCTGTCAAGGTCCCCGACATTTCCCCAGATTCTTCCACTGGGTGAGGGCCCCATGAATGCGTCGTTACAGGGAACCCTGGACTCACAGGCCCCATAGCGGCTGCATAGTCTACTGCCATTGGCAGAACGTCACTATATATATGCTGTATATGCTTACACAGTATTTTTCTCAAAGTTCTAATTTGTTTCTACTCTGACCTGTTGTTCTTTCTTCCAAATTTGTAGGATGACAAGCCAGAAATGGACTGTTGACAAGAGGATCAAAATGAAAGATGCAGGTTATTATGATCACCATTCTCTGTCTCATCCAATATTAAAAGGTTTTTCCTCTTATTTGCAGAACCATTGCAAGCTGGAAAGATACAAACAAATTGTTGAAAATGTGTCAAGGTTTTTATACTTTATGAACAAACGCCGTGTGAGCCTCAACTTTGCGACAAAGATTGAAAACGCCCATTTATTTTTCAAAAACCTTCAAGATCTCGGTCTGTGCAACCAAACTGTCACCAACTACATTAAGAATGTCCGGAAATTTGTACATTATCAACTATTTGCAACCAATTTACGCGATAAAAATGAAAAACTCTTCAAGGCAATGAAGTATTTCCAGTATGTGACTGCGGATATTCAGAAGAAATTTTCCAAGGGAGTTGCAAAAGAAGTTGTCAGCAAAAGGTATGTCAGCTAATTTTTATCCTTTCAGATGTATGCACAATTATTATTTTTTCTCTTTTCTCTCTCCCGCCAGGATTTTTCATACATGACTTAAAAATAGGCCTCACCTATCAGTCACATTTATTAATCTTTCTCTTAGGTACCTGGAGTTGCATAAATTGGACAAAACACCTCAGCAATGCCAGGAGATCCTGACCGTTGCAAAGCCAGCTTTCCTGCAAGCCATCGAGGATGTCCAAGGAGGATCCCGAAATGAAGTGTATCAGTTGGAGATTCTCTATTACCTTGAGGCCTTAATCATACTAAAACACTTACAAAGACCAGGAGTTGTCAGAAACATGACGGTAAGTAACAACCTACTCATTATCCTGATTTAAAGCCACATGTCTATCTAACTTTCCCATGTCTTGACTCACAGGTTTCTGAGTGGACAGAGAGGATGCGTCACATCTATCAAAATGAACAGCTAATAATTGTCGGAGTTAAATCCCATAAGACTGCTGCCCACCAAGTAGCCTGTTTTGTGCTTACTGAAGAAGAAGAAAAGGTAAGATGTTCCTGTCACTACGATGGCACCCACATTAGAGAGGGATCTGTTAGTTGTCATGACTTCAACCCGTAGGATTAGTGGCATTCTGTCCCTTTTAGTAGATCCTCCCTTTAACCAGATTTTACAGGACAACTTGGTGCTACATCCTCATGCAGGTGTGTTGGGAGTCTTTCCCTTATTTCCCTGCAGTATCCAGGATGCTAAACCATAGTATCGGTGTCCAGAATAGTGCATTTTCTTAACAATAATGCTTGTTGCAGCAGCATCCAGAATGCATTATCAGTAGGAACAGATATGCTCTCCCTTATCACAGATGTTCTGCACTTTAAATGAATGGTGGGCAGTTTATAGTCTGACATATGTTTGGTGTGAGGTGACTTTTCTATATATTTAGATTGTGTGGTTCCTATCATGCTCTGAAATCCAACTGAGGCGGAGGAGAGATACTGCCCTTTTAGTCTGTAGGTTTCGCTCTCCTGGTTAGGCACATCCCTCCCTCACGTTGGTGCGGTCATTGACTCCAGTAATTAATTTAGTCTATTTCAAATTTTCTTATCTTAATATTGAAGGGCCCAACTCAATTTTTATTAAGTGGTTTACTGTTTTTTGTTTTGTTTATTTACAGTGGTTTAACATCTACTTTAAAAAAGTGAGACGGGTGCTGGCCAAAAAAGACAGTCCAGATAAATTCTTCTTATCGACTACAGGAAGACAGATATATAATGTATCCACCGACCTTCATCGCTACCAGAAGAAGTAAGTCTTAAAAGTTAAAAATCCTACATATTAGATGTTGTGCCATGTATTTATGATCTACTCTATTGCTATCTAGGTACAAACTTAAATCCATCTCTAGTCAGGTGGCAAGAAAAACTTGTGAAACATGGACCGTGTCACATTTAACAGAGACACAGAGGTATCTTTTCTCCAAATATCTCAGTCATTCCAACATGACAGCAGAGAGGAATTACAGAGAAAAAACGTTAGGAGACCTCTGCCAAGCATACACACTGGTCTTGGCAGCAGGGAAATCATCGGAAAATCAACCTCAACCCAGCAGCTCAAGGTAATTTATTGCAAAGCAGTTATGATCTATTTCACCAAATTGTTGATAAAATGTAATATTCTGTTTTCTATCTCCCCTAAAGAGAAGCAGAAGAGAGCAATGGAGAAGAGGAGCAAATGGTCCAGCAAGCTGAAGACTACAGTGCCCAGGGTGAAACAGAGGACCTCGGTGTGTCAAATTTAAATACTAAGACTCAAAGGTGGGTATATTATTAAATCAAGCAAGCTAGTAGGAGTTGGCAAACTGTACATAGCTTGTGATGTTATGGACAATGACTTGTTCTTCTGAGCATCCTCAGCACCTATACCCAGGCAAAGTGCTCTCAGTAGCGGCCACTTGTAGACAGTATGCGGAAGGGTATATTACAGGCGTTTATTGATGATATCTCCATCGCAGAACAAACCTCGATGCCTAAACTTTTAGGATTGATAGAAGATATCCTTATACCACTCTAAGTGCCCAGAAAATGTAATGTTATTATTTATATCAGGCGGAGAGCACCAATCGAACCTAGGGTCACAACAAGGTCCATGAAGACAGGGATGCAGTTGAGGAAAAGGAAACACCCAGGGTAATTGGTCAATATACTCATTCACATTGTCCTTGAACAATAAACATTTTGGTTTTAACATATGTATTCCCCTTCTTTCCTTTAAAGAGATTAAGAAGACGGCAGTGATCAGCTCCCAAGAAAGAATGAGGCGTTTCGGAGACTAAAGTTCCGGTCTTGTTAAAGTTTCTGAATTCATGTTTTATTTGTTTCTTTTCTATTCTAGGTTGTTCTACAATTCCAGGTGAACGGGGCCCTCGAAGCAATGGGAGAAGATTTTCTTTATTATAAACATTTGTACTGTTTGTATTAGTGTTAAAGGGATTCTGTCACCAGGTTTTAGCCATCTCATCTGAGCGCACCATAATGTGGACACAGACATCTTTATTCCAGTGATATATCACTTACTAGGCTGCTCAGTGTAGTTTGCATTAAAACACTGTTAAATCATCTGGAGATTATCATTAGAGCACTACTCCAGTAGTCCAGTCATACTTGGGAGCTGCCAAATCTGCAACAGAGAAAACAGTAATTTTATCAAAATGACAGCAAGGAGCTCAGTAAGTGAAACATTGCTGGATCAGGATTTCTATCTCTACATTATGCTGCTGTCCGATGGGATGTCAAAAACCTGGTGACAGAGTCCTTTTAATAACTATTTTAAAGATAAATATAAAGTGGAAGTCCTATGGCTATGATGAAACAATTCTGACAACTGTTCAAATGGCACAATCATTTACTACCGTCAGGTTTCTGAGCCGTTTAGTCTAATGCTTTGTCAGTATTACTAGAATCCATAATAATTTAAAGGTCAGGTAGCCATAAAAGTGCTCCTGCCAGTCAGAGCAGTGCAGTCCCTGGAAATCAGGCCTAGGGAAGCAGAATATATTACCATCCCTAACAACGGTAAGCATGACCCCCAGCTGTCCAGCAACCCGACATGTAGAACTGCCTATAAAAATGACCATTTGTCCAGTCAGTGCATCACTCTCTGGTGCCCTTTTACACTGGCACACTGCTTTCTGTCTCTCTCTCTTTCTCTCTCTCCAGTGCAATGCTCTCTGGTGCTCTTTCACTCTCTTTCCAGTGCACCACTCTCTGATGTGTTCTCTTTCTCCCTACTGCACCGCTCTCTGGCACTCCTCTGTCTTTATAGTGCAGTGCTCTCTTTTGTGCTCTCTCAGTCTCCAGTGCATCACTGGCGCTCACTTTTGATCTCTCCCCATTGCACCACTCTCTCGCATGCTCTCTCTCTGGTGCTTTCTTTCCATCCAAAGTGCCTTTTTTTGTCTCTGTGCCTTCACGAGCCTCTCAATCTCTGTCTTTGCCCATCTGTGGCTCTCTATCGGTCTCTGTGCCTCTCTGTCCCTCCCTGTGCTTCTATTTACCTTTTGCATCCCTCTATGTGCCTACCTTTGCCCCTTTGCTCCCCTCTTTGCCTCTATGTGCCTCTCAATGACTCTCTCTCATGCACACCTCTTCCTGTAGGTCAAAGGTAAGAAGCACTACTCAAGTTGCAGCAGAGAAGATTAATTGGTAAGTAACCACAAAGCTACACAGTGTTTAACACTTGTGTATTTTTTAAGAATCTTGTTCCTGTAGGATGCTTCCTGAACATTAAAGTGAATTGTCAGGAAACATCTTTAAGCTACAGGATCCTTGAAAAATATGCAAGTTTTTATTGGATGATTTGTCAGGCTATCAACAATCACACAGGGCCACAGGCCCGTCAACAGGGCAATAGCCCACTCCACAAGGCCAATGACCCTTTGCAAAGGGCCAGAGGTCCCTTTCCGCAGTGCCATAGGCATTTCCACAGGGCCATAACCCACTCCAGCTCTCTCCACAGGGCAACAGGCCCATTTGAAGGGCCACAGATCCCTCTTCAGGGTCACAGGCCTTTCCACAGGGCCGCACCCACCTTCAGCTCTCTCCACAGGGCCATAGGCCCTTTCCTCAGGGCCACAAGCCCCTCCAGCTCTCTCCACAGGGCAACAGACCACTATACAGGGTCACAGGCCTTTCCACAGGGCCACAAGCCCCTTCAGCTCTCTCCACAGGACCACAGGCTCCTACCGGGCCACAGGCCTTTACACAGTGCCACAAGCCCCTCCAGCTCTTTCCACAGGCAATCATGTTGCATGTTGTTTACTGCAAAAGACTTCATAGGCCCCAATCTTACTCCAGAGCCTTCCACAGGCCCCTCCAGCCCACTCCACATGGCCTTTTTTAGCAGAGCAAAACTCCCTCCAGCTCTCTTTACATCACTACATGCCCCTCTGCGGGCAAACAACCCCTTCAACTCTCTCCACAGTACCATAGGCTCCTTCTGCCGGGCCACAAGCATTTCCACAGGGCCACAATCCCCTCCAACTCTTCTCCACAGGACAACAAGCTCTCATTACAGGGCCATAGCTCCCCTCCACAGGGCCAAATGCACTTTCTGCATGGACACAGCCCCATTTAGCTCTCTCCACAGAGACACAAGGCCCGTCTGCAGAGCACAAGCCCCCTCTTCAAGGCCAAAAGGCCTTTCTACATGGCCATAGTCATTTCCATAGGGCACGAGCCCCTCCAGCTCTCTCCACAGGGCAACGGACCCCTATACAGGGTCACAGGCCTTTCCACAGGGCCACAACACCTTCAGCTCTCTCCACATGACCACAGGCTCCTACTGGGCCACAGGCCTTTCCACAGTGCCACAAGCCCCTCCAGCTCTCTCCACAGGCAATCATGTTGCATGTTGTTTACTGCAAAGGACTTCATAGGCCCAAATCTTACTCCAGAGCCTTCGAAAGGCCCCTCCAGCCCGCTCCACATGGCCTTTTCGTCAGGACACAACTCCCTCCAGCTCTCTTTACATCGCCACATGCTCCTCAGCGGGGCCACAGACACCTATACAGGGTCACAGGCCTTTCCACAGGGCCTCAACCCCTTCAGCTGTCTCCACAGGACCACAGGCTTTTCCACAGCCCACAACTCCTTCCAGCTCTCACCACAGGGCCACAGCCCCTTCCACAGGGCTAAAGGGCGTATCCATAGGGCCACAGACCTTTCCACAGGGCCACAACACCCTCCAGCTCTCTCCACAGGACAAGAAGCTCTCTTTACAGGGCCATAGCTCACCTCCACAGGGCCAAAAGCACTTTCCACACGGCCACAACTCCCAACAGCTCTCTCCACAGAGTCACAGGGCCCGTCTGCAGGGCACAAGCCCCCTCTTCAAGGCCAAAAGGCCTTTCTACATGGCCATAGTCATTTCCATAGGGCAAGAGCCCCTCCAGCTCTCTCCACAGGGCAACGGACCCCTATACAGGGTCACAGGTCTTTCCACAGGGCCACAATCCCCTCCAACTCTTCTCCACAGGACAACAAGCTCTCTTTACCGGGCCATAGCTCCCCTCCACAGGGCCAAATGCACTTTCTGCATGGCCACAGCCCCCTTTAGCTCTCTCCACAGAGACACAAGGCCCGTCTGCAGGGCACAAGCCCCCTCTTCAAGGCCAAAAGGCCTTTCTACAGGGCCATAGTCATTTCCATAGGGCACAAGCCCCTCCAGCTCTCTCCACAGGGCAACGGACCTCTATACAGGGTCACAGGCCTTTCCACAGGGCCACAACACCTTCAACTCTCTCCACAGGACCACAGGCTCCTACTGGGCCACAGGCCTTTCCACAGTGCCACAAGCCCCTCCAGTTCTCTCCACAGGCAATCATGTTGCATGTTGTTTACTGCAAAGGACTTCATAGGCCCAAATCTTACTCCAGAGCCTTCCACAGGCCTCTCCAGCCCGCTCCACATGGCCTTTTCCTCAGGCCACAACTCCCTCCAGCTCTCTTTACATCGCCACATGCCCCTCTGCGGGGCCACAGACCCCTATACAGGGTCACAGGCCTTTCCACAGGGCCTCAACCCCTTCAGCTGTCTCCACAGGACCACAGGCTTTTCCACAGCCCACAACTCCTTCCACCTCTCACCACAGGGCCACAGCCCCTTCCACAAGGCTAAAGGGCCTATTCATAGGGCCACAGACCTTTCCACAGGGCCACAACACCCTCCAGCTCTCTCCACAGGACAAGAAGCTCTCTTTACAGGGCCATAGCTCACCTCCACAGGGCCAAATGCACTTTCCACACGGCCACAACTCCCAACAGCCCTCTCCACAGTGTCACAGGGCCCGTCTGCAGGGCACAAGCCCCCTCTTCAAAGCCAAAAGGCCTTTCTACATGGCCATAGTCATTCCCATAGGGCACAAGCACCTCCAGCTCTCTCCACAGGGCAACGGACCCCTGTACAGGGTCACAGGCCTTTCCACAGGGCCACAAAACCTTCAGCTCTCTCCACAGGCAATCATGTTGCATGTTGTTTACTGCAGAGGACTTCATAGGCCCAAATCTTACTCCAGAGCCTTCCACAGGCCCCTCCAGCCCACTCCACATGGCCTTTTCCTCAGGCCACAACTCCCTCCAGCTCTCTTTACATCGCCACATGCCCCTCTGCGGGGCCACAGACCCCTATACAGCGTCACATGCCTTTCCACAGGGCCTCAACCCCTTCAGCTCTCTCCACAGGACCGCTGCCTCCTTCTGACGGGCTACAAGCCTTTCCACAGGGCCACAATCCCCTCCAACTCTTCTCCGCAGGACAACAAGCTCTCTTTACCGGGCCATAGCTCCCCTCCACATGCACTTTCTGCATGGACACAGCCCCCTTTAGCTCTCTCCACAGAGACACAAGGCCCGTCTGCAGGGCACAAGCCCCCTCTTCAAGGCCAAAAGGCCTTTCTACATGGCCATAGTCATTTCCATAGGGCACGAGCCCCTCCAGCTCTCTCCACAGGGCAACGGACCCCTATACAGGGTCACAGGCCTTTCCACAGGGCCACAACACCTTCAGCTCTCTCCACAGGACCACAGGCTCCTACTGGGCCACAGGCCTTTCTACAGTGCCACAAGCCCCTCCAGCTCTCTCCACAGGCAATCATGTTGCATATTGTTTACTGCAAAGGACTTCATAGGCCCAAATCTTACTCCAGAGCCTTCCACAGGCCTTTCCAGCCCGCTCCACATGGCCTTTTCCTCAGGCCACAACTCCCTCCAGCTCTCTTTACATCGCTACATGCCCCTCTGCGGGGCCACAGACCCCTATACAGGGTCACAGGCCTTTCCACAGGGCCTCAACCCCTTCAGCTGTCTCCACAGGACCACAGGCTTTTCCACAGCCCACAACTCCTTCCACCTCTCACCACAGGGCCACAGCCCCTTCCACAAGGCCAAAGGGCCTATCCATAGGGCCACAGACCTTTCCACATGGCCACAACACCCTCCAGCTCTCTCCACAGGACAAGAAGCTCTCTTTACAGGGCCATAGCTCACCTCCACAGGGCCAAATGCACTTTCCACACGGCCACAACTCCCAACAGCCCTCTCCACAGAGTCACAGGGCCCGTCTGCAGGGCACAAGCCCCCTCTTCAAAGCCAAAAGGCCTTTCTGCATGGCCATAGTCATTTCCATAGGGCACGAGCCCCTCCAGCTCTCTCCACAGGGCAACGGACCGCTATACAGGGTCACAGGCCTTTCCACAGGGCCACAACACCTTCAGCTCTCTCCACAGGACCACAGGCTCCTACCCGGCCACAGGCTTTTACACAGTGCTACAAGTCCCTCTAGCTATCTCCACAGGCAATCATGTTGCATGTTGTTTACCGAAAAAAGGACTTCATAGGCCCAAATCTTACTTCAGACCCTTCCACAGGCCCCTCCAGCCCGCTCCACATGGCCTTTTCCGCAGGCCACAACTCCCTCCAGCTCTCTTTACATCGCCACATGCCCCTCTGCGGGGCCACAGACCCCTATACAGGGTCACAGGCCTTTCCACAGGGCCTCAACCCCTTCAGCTCTCTCCACAGGACCACTGGCTCCTTCTGCCGGGCCACAAGCATTTCCACAGGGCCACAATCCCCTCGAACTCTTCTCCACAGGACAACAAGCTCTCTTTACAGGGCCATAGCTCCCCTCCACAGGGCCAAATGCACTTTCTGCACGGCCACAGCTCCCTTTAGCTCTCTCCACAGAGACACAGGGCCCATCTGCAGGACACAAGCCCCCTCTTCAAGGCCAAAGGGCCTTTCTACATGGCCATAGTCATTTCCATAGGGCACAAGCCCCTCCAGCTCTCTCCACAGGGCAACGGACCCCTATACAGGGTCACAGGCCTTTCCACAGGGCCACAACACCTTCAGCTCTCTCCACAGGACCACAGGCTACTACCGGGCCACAGGTCTTTCCACAGTGCCACAAGCACCATCCAGCTCTCTCCACAGGCAATCATGTTGCACTTTTGCAACAAGAGTCAATTTTTGTTGCAGTTCGGCAACATTGGAGTCAACCCTGTTGCAAATCGGACACGAAGCTTGAAAATTTAGATGTTTACTGCAAAGGACTTCATAGGCCCCCATCTTACTCCAGAGCCTTCCACAGGCCCCTCCAGCACGCTCCACATGGCCTTTTCCGCAGGCCACAACTCCCTCCAGCTCTCTTTACATCGCCACATGCCCCTCTGCGGGGCCACAGACCCCTATACAGGGTCACAGGCCTTTCCACAGGAACTCAATCCCTTCAGCTCTCTCCACAGGACCACAGACTTTTCCACAGCCCACAACTCCTTCCAGCTCTCACCAGAGGGCCACAGCCCCTTCCACAAGGCTAAAGGGCCTATCCATAGGGCCACAGACATTTCCACAGGGCCACAACACCCTCCAGCTCTCTCCACAGGAAAAGAAGCTCTCTTTACAGGGCCATAGCTCACCTCCACAGGGCCAAATGCACTTTCCACACGGCCACAACTCCCAACAGCTCTCTCCACAGAGTCACAAGGCCCGTCTGCAGGGCACAAGCCCCCTCTTCAAGGCCAAAAGGCCTTTCTACATGGCCATAGTCATTTCCATAGGGCACGAGCCCCTCCAGCTCTCTCCACAGGGCAACGGACCCCTATACAGGGTCACAGGCCTTTCCCCAGGGCCACAATCCCCTCCAACTCTTCTCCACACGACAACAAGCTCTCTTTACCGGGCCATAGCTCCCCTCCACAGGGCCAAATGCACTTTCTGCATGGCCACAGCCCCCTTTAGCTCTCTCCACAGAGACACAAGGCCCGTCTGCAGGGCACAAGCCCCCTCTTCAAGGCCAAAAGGCCTTTCTACATGGCCATAGTCATTTCCATAGGGCACAAGCCCCTCCAGCTCTCTCCACAGGGCAACGGACCCCTATACAGGGTCACAGGCCTTTCCACAGGGCCACAACACTTTCAGCTCTCTCCACAGGACCACAGGCTCCTACTGGGCCACAGGCCTTTCCACGGTGCCACAAGCCCCTCCAGCTCTCTCCACAGGCAATCATGTTGCATGTTGTTTACTGCAAAGGACTTCATAGGCCCAAATCTTACTCCAGAGCCTTCCACAGGCCTTTCCAGCCCACTCCACATGGCCTTTTCCTCAGGCCACAACTCGCTCCAGCTCTCTTTACATCGCCACACGCACCCTCTGCGGGGCCACAGACCCCTATACAGGGTCACAGGCCTTTCCACAGGGCCTCAACCCCTTCAGCTCTCTCCACAGGACCACTGGCTCCTTCTGCCGGGCCACAAGCATTTCCACAGGGCCACAATCCCCTCCAACTCTTCTCCACAGGACAACAAGCTCTCTTTACAGAGCCATAACTCCCCTCCACAGGGCCAAATGCACTTTCTGCACGGCCACAGCCCCCTTTAGCTCTCTCCACAGAGACACAGGGCCCGTCTGCAGGACACAAGCCCCCTCTTCAAGGCCAAAGGGCCTTTCTACATGGCCATAGTCATTTCCATAGGGCACAAGCCCCTCCAGCTCTCTCCACAGGGCAACGGACCCCTATACAGGGTCACAGGCCTTTCCACAGGGCCACAACACCTTCAGCTCTCTCCACAGGACCACAGGCTACTACCGGGCCACAGGTCTTTCCACAGTGCCACAAGCACCATCCAGCTCTCTCCACAGGCAATCATGTTGCACTTTTGCAACAAGAGTCAATTTTTGTTGCAGTTCGGCAACATTGGAGTCAACCCTGTTGCAAATCGGACACGAAGCTTGAAAATTTAGATGTTTACTGCAAAGGACTTCATAGGCCTTCATCTTACTCCAGAGCCTTCCACAGGCCCCTCCAGCACGCTCTACATGGCCTTTTCCACAGGCCACAACTCCATCCAGCTCTCTTTACATCGCCACATGCCCCTCTGCGGGGCAACAGACCCCTATACAGGGTCACAGGCCTCTCCACAGGGCCTCAATCCCTTCAGCTCTCTCCACAGGACCACTGGCTCCTTCTGCCGGGCCACAAGCCTTTCCACAGGGCCACAATCCCCTCCAATTCCACAGGACAACAGGCTCTCTTTACAGGGCCATAGCTCCCCTCCACAGGGCCAAATGCACTTTCCACATGGCCACAACCCCCTCCAGCTCTCTACACAGAGTCATGGGGCCCGTCTGCAGGGCACAAGACCCTTCATCAAGGCCAAGGGGCCTTTCTACAGGGCCACTGGCCTTTAAATAGTGCCACAACCTCCTCTGGCTCTCTCAAGAGGGCCACAGGCTCCTTCTACAGGGCAAGGGCCCCCTCCACAAGGCCAAAGGCCCTTTGCAAAGGGCCATAGGTCCATTCCACAGGGCCATAGTCATTTCCATAGGGCCATAACCCCCCTCAAGCTCTCTCCACAGAACCGCAGGCTCCTTCTACAGGTTTACAGGCATATACACAGGGCCACATCCGCCTTCACCTCTCTTCACAAGGCGACAGGGCCCTTTCACTGTGTCATAGGCCTTTCCATAAGGCCACAACCCCCTCTGTCTCTCTCAAAAAGGACAGAGGCTCCCTTTACAAGGCAACAGCCCCCTCCACAAGGCCAAAGGCCTTTTTCAAAGGGCCACAGGTCCCTTTCGCAGGGCCATAGGCATTTCCCCAAGGCAATAACCCCCTCCAGCTCTCTCCACAGGACCACAGGCTCCTTCTACAAGACTACAACCCCTTTGAGCTCTTTCATCAGGGCCACAGCCTCCTCCGCCCCCCTTTAATCAGTTAAAAGGGCTCAATTGAGTGACCACAACACCTTCAGCTCTCTCCACAGGACCACAGGCTCCTACTGAGCCACAGGACTTTCCACAGTGCCACAAGCCCCTCTAGCTCTCTCCACAGGCAATCATGTTGCATGTTTTTTACTGCAAAGGACTTCATAGGCCAAAATCTTACTCCAGAGCCTTCCACAGGCCCCTCCAGCCGGCTCCACATGGCCTTTTCCTCAGGCCACAACTCCCTCCAGCTCTCTTTACATCGCCACATGCCCCTCTGCGGGGCCACAGACCCCTATACAGGGTCACTGGCCTTTCCACAGGGCCTCAACCCCTTCAGCTCTCTCCACAGGACCACAGGCTTTTCCACAGCCCACAACTCCTTCCAGCTCTCACCACAGGGCCACAGCCCCTTCCACAAGGCTAAAGGGCCTATCCATAGGGCCACAGACCTTTCCACAGGGCCACAACACGCTCCAGCTCTCTCCACAGGACAAGAAGCTCTCTTTACAGGGCCATAGCTCACCTCCACAGGGCCAAAGGCACTTTCCACACGGCCACAACTCCCAACAGCCCTCTCCACAGAGTCACAGGGCCCGTCTGCAGGGCACAAGCCCCTCTTCAAGGCCAAAAGGCCTTTCTACATGGCCATAGTCATTCCCATAGGGCACGAGCACCTCCAGCTCTCTCCACAGGGCAACGGACCCCTGTACAGGGTCACAGTCCTTTCCACAGGGCCACAACAGCTTCAGCTCTCTCCACAGGCAATCATGTTGCATGTTGTTTACTGCAGAGGACTTCATAGGCCCAAATCTTACTCCAGAGCCTACCACAGGCCCCTCCAGCCCGCTCCACATGGCCTTTTCCTCAGGCCACAACTCCCTCCAGCTCTCTTTACATCGCCACATGCCCCTCTGCGGGGCCACAGACCCCTATACAGGGTCACATGCCTTTCCACAGGGCCTCAACCCCTTCAGCTCTCTCCACAGGACCACTGCCTCCTTCTGCCGGGCTACAAGCCTTTCCACAGGGCCACAATCCCCTCCAACTCTTCTCCACAGGACAACAAGCTCTCTTTACAGGGCCATAGCTCCCCTCCACAGGGCCAAATGCACTTTCTGCACGGCCACAGCCCCCTTTAGCTCTCTCCACAGAGACACAAGGCCCGTCTGCAGGGCACAAGCCCCCTCTTCAAGGCCAAAAGGCCTTTCTACATGGCCATAGTCATTTCCATAGGGCACGAGCCCCTCCAGCTCTCTCCACAGGGCAACGGACCGCTATACAGGGTCACAGGCCTTTCCACAGGGCCACAACACCTTCAGCTCTTCCACATGACCACAGGCTCCAGCCCGGCCACAGGCCTTTCCACAGTGCTACAAGTCCCTCCAGCTCTCTCCACAGGCAATCATGTTTCATGTTGTTTACCGCAAAAGGACTTCATAGGCCCAAATCTTACTTCAGACCCTTCCACAGGCCCCTCCAGCCCGCTCCACATGGCCTTTTCCGCAGGCCACAACTCCCTCCAGCTCTCTTTACATCGCCACATGCCCCTCTGCGGGGCCACAGACCCCTATACAGGGTCACAGGCCTTTCCACAGGACCTCAACCCCTTCAGCTCTCTCCACAGGACCACAGACTTTTCCACAGCCCACAACTCCTTCCAGCTCTCACCAGAGGGCCACAGCCCCTTCCACAAGGCTAAAGGGCCTATCCATAGGGCCACAACACCCTCCAGCTCTCTCCACAGGACAAGAAGCTCTCTTTACAGGGCCATAGCTCACCTCCACAGGGCCAAATGCACTTTCCACACGGCCACAACTCCCAACAGCTCTCTCCACAGAGTCACAAGGCCCGTCTGCAGGGCACAAGCCCCCTCTTCAAGGCCAAAAGGCCTTTCTACATGGCCATAGTCATTTCCATAGGGCACAAGCCCCTCCAGCTCTCTCCACAGGGCAACGGACCCCTATACAGGGTCACAGGCCTTTCCCCAGGGCCACAATCCCCTCCAACTCTTCTCCACACGACAACAAGCTCTCTTTACCGGGCCATAGCTCCCCTCCACAGGGCCAAATGCACTTTCTGCATGGCCACAGCCCCCTTTAGCTCTCTCCACAGAGACACAAGGCCCATCTGCAGGGCACAAGCCCCCTCTTCAAGGCCAAAAGGCCTTTCTACATGGCCATAGTCATTTCCATAGGGCACAAGCCCCTCCAGCTCTCTCCACAGGGCAACGGACCCCTATACAGGGTCACAGGCCTTTCCACAGGGCCACAACACTTTCAGCTCTCTCCACAGGACCACAGGCTCCTACTGGGCCACAGGCCTTTCCACAGTGCCACAAGCCCCTCCAGCTCTCTCCACAGGCAATCATGTTGCATGTTGTTTACTGCAAAGGACTTCATAGGCCCAAATCTTACTCCAGAGCCTTCCACAGGCCTTTCCAGCCCACTCCACATGGCCTTTTCCTCAGGCCACAACTCCCTCCCGCTCTCTTTACATCGCCACATGCACCCTCTGCGGGGCCACAGACCCCTATACAGGGTCACAGGCCTTTCCACAGGGCCTCAACCCCTTCAGCTCTCTCCACAGGACCACTGGCTCCTTCTGCCGGGCCACAAGCATTTCCACAGGGCCACAATCCCCTCCAACTCTCTACACAGGACAACTAGCTCTCTTTACAGGGCTATAGCTCCCCTCCACAGGGCCAAATGCACTTTCCACACGGCCAAAATCCCCTCCAGCTCTCTCCACAGAGTCACGGGGCTCGTCTGCAGGGCACAAGCCCCTTCATCAAGGCCAAGGGGCCTTTCTACAGGGCTACTGGCCTTTAAATAGGGCCACAACCCCCTCTGGTACTCTCAACAGGGCCACAGGCTCCTTCTACAGGTGTACACGCATTTACACAGGGCCACAACCACCTTTACCTCTCTCCACAGGGCATCAGGGCCCTTTCACTATGCAATAAGCCTTTCCATAAGGCCACAACCCCCTCTCTCTCTCTCAAAAAGGACAGAGGCTCCCTTTACAAGGAAACAGCCCCCTCCACAAGGCCAAAGTCCTCTTTCAAAGGGCCACAGGTCCCTTCCACAGGGCCATAGGCATTTCCCCAAGGCAATAGCCCCCTCCAGCTCTCTCCACAGGACCACAGGCTCCTTCTACAAGGCTACAACCCATTTCAGCTCTTTCATCAGGGCCACAGCCCCCTCCACCCCTCTTTAATCAGTTAAAAGGACTCATTTGAGTGACCTATTGACCATTGGTCAGCTCGAGTAAAGGAACCTGATATAGTATACTGCACTGTTTAATATTCTTTTTTTTCTTTACACAGGTTGAATGCTGGCAAAGAAATGTCACCTATGCCATGCTCCTTTATACCAGTTTTCTTGATTGACATGTTATTTTTGGAGCCAAATGAGAAAATTGGGAAATAGAAAGCTCCCCCCTCCTTCCAATCAGTGGATCCGGTCAGGTGCTCAGTGGCGGTAGGCCACCGCCTGGAAGCCAAACATGAAAAAAGGAATGCTGGCACCGGTTTCCATATGATGAATTTTACTTTATTCCATGAAGATCAATACATTAAAAAGAAGGCATCTTTACAGGCAATCCGCCATCATGTCATTTTTGGTTTAAGCCTAATTTCTTTCAATAAATAAAATGGAATAAATGTGTCACTTTTTTGCCTATACTAGTAGTTGTGGGGTATTATGACATCACAATAGAATTAATACTTACCCTTTCCGATGCCTTTTAGGGCTATCCGGTGCAGAACCAAGGCCAAATACCAACCGACAGGACCTTCATGTGACATCATGGAAGGTCCTGTCGCTCAGGACGTGGCTTTGGCTCTGCACCGGATAGACCGAAAAGGCGTCTGAAAGGGTAAGTATTAATTATTTATTATTTTTAATACATCTGTATTTATTTAATTTTGATTTCGTACTGTATAGTAATACATTACAAAATGAAATGGGGGCTGGCAGACATGTCACAAAGGGGAGGAGGAACAGGATTCTTCTTCCACCTCTGTGACATCACTTCTCCTCCGGACCGGGTGGTGTGTGAACACAGCCTCAGGCTGCGTGCCCACGTAGCGATTTACAAGCGTATATGTTGCGTAATTTACGCAGCGGAAACGCTTGTGAAACACTTGATAATCTGCACCCCATGGTACTCAGTGGCATTCCGCAATGTTAATGCCCATGCTGTAGATTTTTACGCAGCGTTTCTGCTGCGCTTAAAAATCCTTTCCACAGGGCCACAACACATTCAGCTCTCTCCACAGGACCACAGGCTCCTACCCGGCCACAGGCCTTTCCACAGTGCTACGAGTCCCTCCAGCTCTCTCCACAGGCAATCATGTTGCATGTTGTTTACCGCAAAAGGACTTCATAGGCCCAAATCTTACTTTAGACCCTTCCACAGGCCCCTCCAGCCCGCTCCACATGGCCTTTTCCGCAGGCCACAACTCCCTCCAGCTCTCTTTACATCGCCACATGCCCCTCTGCGGGGCCACAGACCCCTATACAGGGTCACAGGCCATTCCACAGGGCCACAATCCCCTCCAACTCTTCTCCACAGGACAACAAGCTCTCTTTACCGGGCCATAGCTCCCCTCCACAAGGCCAAATGCACTTTCTGCACGGCCACAGCCCCCTTTAGCTCTCTCCACAGAGACACAAGGCCCGTCTTCAGGGCACAAGCCCCCTCTTCAAGGCCAAAAGGCCTTTCTACATGGCCATAGTCATTTCCATAGGGCACGAGCCCCTCCAGCTCTCTCCACAGGGCAACGGACCGCTATACAGGGTCACAGGCCTTTCCACAGGGCCACAACACCTTCAGCTCTTCCACAGGACCACAGGCTCCAGCCCGGCCACAGGCCTTTCCACAGTGCTACAAGTCCCTCCAGCTCTCTCCACAGGCAATCATGTTTCATGTTGTTTACCGCAAAAGGACTTCATAGGCCCAAATCTTACTTCAGACCCTTCCACAGGCCCCTCCAGCCCGCTCCACATGGCCTTTTCCGCAGGTCACAACTCCCTCCAGCTCTCTTTACATCGCCACATGCCCCTCTGCGGGGCCACAGACCCCTATACAGGGTCACAGGCCTTTCCACAGGAACTCAACCCCTTCAGCTCTCTCCACAGGACCACAGACTTTTCCACAGCCCACAACTCCTTCCAGCTCTCACCAGAGGGCCACAGCCCCTTCAACAAGGCTAAAGGGCCTATCCATAGGGCCACAGACATTTCCACAGGGCCACAACACCCTCCAGCTCTCTCCACAGGACAAGAAGCTCTCTTTACAGGGCCATAGCTCACCTCCACAGGGCCAAATGCACTTTCCACACGGCCACAACTCCCAACAGCTCTCTCCACAGAGTCACAAGGCCCGTCTGCAGGGCACAAGCCCCCTCTTCAAGGCCAAAAGGCCTTTCTACATGGCCATAGTCATTTCCATAGGGCACGAGCCCCTCCAGCTCTCTCCACAGGGCAACGGACCCCTATACAGGGTCACAGGCCTTTCCCCAGGGCCACAATCCCCTCCAACTCTTCTCCACACGACAACAAGCTCTCTTTACCGGGCCATAGCTCCCCTCCACAAGGCCAAATGCACTTTCTGCACGGCCACAGCCCCCTTTAGCTCTCTCCACAGAGACACAAGGCCCGTCTGCAGGGCACAAGCCCCCTCTTCAAGGCCAAAAGGCCTTTCTACATGGCCATAGTCATTTCCATAGGGCACGAGCCCCTCCAGCTCTCTCCACAGGGCAACGGACCGCTATACAGGGTCACAGGCCTTTCCACAGGGCCACAACACCTTCAGCTCTTCCACAGGACCACAGGCTCCAGCCCGGCCACAGGCCTTTCCACAGTGCTACAAGTCCCTCCAGCTCTCTCCACAGGCAATCATGTTTCATGTTGTTTACCGCAAAAGGACTTCATAGGCCCAAATCTTACTTCAGACCCTTCCACAGGCCCCTCCAGCCCGCTCCACATGGCCTTTTCCGCAGGTCACAACTCCCTCCAGCTCTCTTTACATCGCCACATGCCCCTCTGCGGGGCCACAGACCCCTATACAGGGTCACAGGCCTTTCCACAGGAACTCAACCCCTTCAGCTCTCTCCACAGGACCACAGACTTTTCCACAGCCCACAACTCCTTCCAGCTCTCACCAGAGGGCCACAGCCCCTTCAACAAGGCTAAAGGGCCTATCCATAGGGCCACAGACATTTCCACAGGGCCACAACACCCTCCAGCTCTCTCCACAGGACAAGAAGCTCTCTTTACAGGGCCATAGCTCACCTCCACAGGGCCAAATGCACTTTCCACACGGCCACAACTCCCAACAGCTCTCTCCACAGAGTCACAAGGCCCGTCTGCAGGGCACAAGCCCCCTCTTCAAGGCCAAAAGGCCTTTCTACATGGCCATAGTCATTTCCATAGGGCACGAGCCCCTCCAGCTCTCTCCACAGGGCAACGGACCCCTATACAGGGTCACAGGCCTTTCCCCAGGGCCACAATCCCCTCCAACTCTTCTCCACACGACAACAAGCTCTCTTTACCGGGCCATAGCTCCCCTCCACAGGGCCAAATGCACTTTCTGCATGGCCACAGCCCCCTTTAGCTCTCTCCACAGAGACACAAGGCCCGTCTGCAGGGCACAAGCCCCCTCTTCAAGGCCAAAAGGCCTTTCTACATGGCCATAGTCATTTCCATAGGGCACAAGCCCCTCCAGCTCTCTCCACAGGGCAACGGACCCCTATACAGGGTCACAGGCCTTTCCACAGGGCCACAACACTTTCAGCTCTCTCCACAGGACCACAGGCTCCTACTGGGCCACAGGCCTTTCCACGGTGCCACAAGCCCCTCCAGCTCTCTCCACAGGCAATCATGTTGCATGTTGTTTACTGCAAAGGACGTCATAGGCCCAAATCTTACTCCAGAGCCTTCCACACGCCTTTCCAGCCCACTCCACATGGCATTTTCCTCAGGCCACAACTCCCTCCAGCTCTCTTTACATCGCCACATGCACCCTCTGCGGGACCACAGACCCCTATACAGGGTCACAGGCCTTTCCACAGGGCCTCAACCCCTTCAGCTCTCTCCACAGGACCACTGGCTCCTTCTGCCGGGCCACAAGCATTTCCACAGGGCCACAATCCCCTCCAACTCTTCTCCACAGGACAACAAGCTCTCTTTACAGAGCCATAACTCCCCTCCACAGGGCCAAATGCACTTTCTGCACGGCCACAGCCCCCTTTAGCTCTCTCCACAGAGACACAGGGCCCGTCTGCAGGACACAAGCCCCCTCTTCAAGGCCAAAGGGCCTTTCTACATGGCCATAGTCATTTCCATAGGGCACAAGCCCCTCCAGCTCTCTCCACAGGGCAACGGACCCCTATACAGGGTCACAGGCCTTTCCACAGGGCCACAACACCTTCAGCTCTCTCCACAGGACCACAGGCTACTACCGGGCCACAGGTCTTTCCACAGTGCCACAAGCACCATCCAGCTCTCTCCACAGGCAATCATGTTGCACTTTTGCAACAAGAGTCAATTTTTGTTGCAGTTCGGCAACATTGGAGTCAACCCTGTTGCAAATCGGACACGAAGCTTGAAAATTTAGATGTTTACTGCAAAGGACTTCATAGGCCTTCATCTTACTCCAGAGCCTTCCACAGGCCCCTCCAGCACGCTCCACATGGCCTTTTCCACAGGCCACAACTCCATCCAGCTCTCTTTACATCGCCACATGCCCCTCTGCGGGGCAACAGACCCCTATACAGGGTCACAGGCCTCTCCACAGGGCCTCAACCCCTTCAGCTCTCTCCACAGGACCACTGGCTCCTTCTGCCAGGCCACAAGCCTTTCCACAGGGCCACAATCCCCTCCAATTCCACAGGACAACAGGCTCTCTTTACAGGGCCATAGCTCCCCTCCACAGGGCCAAATGCACTTTCCACATGGCCACAACCCCCTCCAGCTCTCTACACAGAGTCATGGGGCCCGTCTGCAGGGCACAAGCCCCTTCATCAAGGCCAAGGGGCCTTTCTACAGGGCCACTGGCCTTTAAATAGTGCCACAACCTCCTCTGGCTCTCTCAAGAGGGCCACAGGCTCCTTCTACAGGGCAAGGGCCCCCTCCACAAGGCCAAAGGCCCTTTGCAAAGGGCCATAGGTCCATTCCACAGGGCCATAGTCATTTCCATAGGGCCATAACCCCCCTCAAGCTCTCTCCACAGAACCGCAGGCTCCTTCAACAGGTTTACAGGCATATACACAGGGCCACATCCGCCTTCACCTCTCTCCACAAGGCGACAGGGCCCTTTCACTGTGTCATAGTCCTTTCCATAAGGCCACAACCCCTCTGTCTCTCTCAAAAAGGACAGACGCTCCCTTTACAAGGCAACAGCCCCCTCCACAAGGCCAAAGGCCTTTTTCAAAGGGCCACAGGTCCCTTTCGCAGGGCCATAGGCATTTCCCCAAGGCAATAACCCCCTCCAGCTCTCTCCACAGGACCACAGGCTCCTTCTACAAGACTACAACCCCTTTGAGCTCTTTCATCAGGGCCACAGCCTCCTCCGCCCCCCTTTAATCAGTTAAAAGGGCTCAATTGAGTGACCACAACACCTTCAGCTCTCTCCACAGGACCACAGGCTCCTACTGAGCCACAGGACTTTCCACAGTGCCACAAGCCCCTCTAGCTCTCTCCACAGGCAATCATGTTGCATGTTTTTTACTGCAAAGGACTTCATAGGCCAAAATCTTACTCCAGAGCCTTCCACAGGCCCCTCCAGCCGGCTCCACATGGCCTTTTCCTCAGGCCACAACTCCCTCCAGCTCTCTTTACATCGCCACATGCCCCTCTGCGGGGCCACTGACCCCTATACAGGGTCACAGGCCTTTCCACAGGGCCTCAACCCCTTCAGCTGTCTCCACAGGACCACAGGCTTTTCCACAGCCCACAACTCCTTCCAGCTCTCACCACAGGGCCACAGCCCTTTCCACAAGGCTAAAGGGCCTATCCATAGGGCCACATACCTTTCCACAGGGCCACAACACCCTCCAGCTCTCTCCACAGGACAAGAAGCTCTCTTTACAGGGCCATAGCTCACGTCCACAGAGCCAAATGCACTTTCCACACGGCCACAACTCCCAACAGCTCTCTCCACAGAGTCACAGGGCCCGTCTGCAGGGCACAAGCCCCCTCTTCAAGGCCAAAAGGCCTTTCTACATGGCCATAGTCATTTCCATAGGGCACGAGCCCCTCCAGCTCTCTCCACAGGGCAACAGACCCCTATACAGGATCACAGGCCTTTCCACAGGGCCACAACACCTTCAGCTCTCTCCACAGGACCACAGGCTCCTACTGGGCCACAGGCCTTTCCACAGTGCCACAAGCCCCTCCAGCTCTCTCCACAGGCAATCATGTTGCATGTTGTTTACTGCAAAGGACTTCATAGGCTCAAATCTTACTCCAGAGCCTTCCACAGGCCTCTCCAGCCCGCTCCACATGGCCTTTTCCTCAGGCCACAACTCCCTCCAGCTCTCTTTACATCGCCACATGCCCCTCTGCGGGGCCACAGACCCCTATACAGGGTCACAGGCCTTTCCACAGGGCCTCAACCCCTTCAGCTGTCTCCACAGGACCACAGGCTTTTCCACAGCCCACAACTCCTTCCAGCTCTCACCACAGGGCCACAGCCCTTTCCACAAGGCTAAAGGGCCTATCCATAGGGCCACATACCTTTCCACAGGGCCACAACACCCTCCAGCTCTCTCCACAGGACAAGAAGCTCTCTTTACAGGGCCATACCTCACCTCCACAGGGCCAAATGCACTTTCCACACGGCCACAACTCCCAACAGCTCTCTCCACAGAGTCACAGGGCCCGTCTGCAGGGCACAAGCCCCCTCTTCAAGGCCAAAAGGCCTTTCTACATGGCCATAGTCATTTCCATAGGGCACGAGCCCCTCCAGCTCTCTCCACAGGGCAACAGACCCCTATACAGGATCACAGGCCTTTCCACAGGGCCACAACACCTTCAGCTCTCTCCACAGGACCACAGGCTCCTACTGGGCCACAGGCCTTTCTACAGTGCCACAAGCCCCTCCAGCTCTCTCCACAGGCAATCATGTTGCATGTTGTTTACTGCAAAGGACTTCATAGGCTCAAATCTTACTCCAGAGCCTTCCACAGGCCTCTCCAGCCCGCTCCACATGGCCTTTTCCTCAGGCCACAACTCCCTCCAGCTCTCTTTACATCGCCACATGCCCCTCTGCGGGGCCACAGACCCCTATACAGGGTCACAGGCCTTTCCACAGGGCCTCAACCCCTTCAGCTGTCTCCACAGGACCACAGGCTTTTCCACAGCCCACAACTCCTTCCAGCTCTCACCACAGGGCCACAGCCCTTTCCACAAGGCTAAAGGGCCTATCCATAGGGCCACAGACCTTTCCACAGGGCCACAACACCCTCCAGCTCTCTCCACAGGACAAGAAGCTCTCTTTACAGGGCCATAGCTCACCTCCACAGGGCCAAATGCACTTTCCACACGGCTACAACTCCCAACAGCTCTCTCCACAGAGTCACAGGGCCCGTCTGCAGGGCACAAGCGCCCTCTTCAAGGCCAAAAGGCCTTTCTACATGGCTATAGTCATTTCCATACGGCACGAGCCCCTCCAGCTCTCTCCACAGGGCAACGGACCCCTATACAGGGTCACAGGCCTTTCCACAGGGCCACAACACCTTCAGCTCTCTCCACAGGACCACAGGCTCCTACTGGGCCACAGGCCTTTCCACAGTGCCACAAGCCCCTCCAGCTCTCTCCACAGGCAATCATGTTGCATGTTGTTTACTGCAAAGGACTTCATAGGCTCAAATCTTACTCCAGAGCCTTCCACAGGCCTCTCCAGCCCGCTCCACATGGCCTTTTCCTCAGGCCACAACTCCCTCCAGCTCTCTTTACATCGCCACATGCCCCTCTGCGGGGCCACAGACCCCTATACAGGGTCACAGGCCTTTCCACAGGGCCTCAACCCCTTCAGCTGTCTCCACAGGACCACAGGCTTTTCCACAGCCCACAACTCCTTCCAGCTCTCACCACAGGGCCACAGCCCTTTCCACAAGGCTAAAGGGCCTATCCATAGGGCCACAGACCTTTCCACAGGGCCACAACACCCTCCAGCTCTCTCCACAGGACAAGAAGCTCTCTTTACAGGGCCATAGCTCACCTCCACAGGGCCAAATGCACTTTCCACACGGCTACAACTCCCAACAGCTCTCTCCACAGAGTCACAGGGCCCGTCTGCAGGGCACAAGCGCCCTCTTCAAGGCCAAAAGGCCTTTCTACATGGCTATAGTCATTTCCATACGGCACGAGCCCCTCCAGCTCTCTCCACAGGGCAATGGACCCCTATACAGGGTCACAGGCCTTTCCACAGGGCCACAACACCTTCAGCTCTCTCCACAGGACCACAGGCTCCTACTGGGCCACAGGCCTTTCCACAGTGCCACAAGCCCCTCCAGCTCTCTCCACAGGCAATCATGTTGCATGTTGTTTACTGCAAAGGACTTCATAGGCTCAAATCTTACTCCAGAGCCTTCCACAGGCCTCTCCAGCCCGCTCCACATGGCCTGTTCCTCAGGCCACAACTCCCTCCAGCTCTCTTTACATCGCCACATGCCCCTCTGCGGGGCCACAGACCCCTATACAGGGTCACAGGCCTTTCCACAGGGCCTCAACCCCTTCAGCTGTCTCCACAGGACCACAGGCTTTTCCACAGCCCACAACTCCTTCCAGCTCTCACCACAGGGCCACAGCCCTTTCCACAAGGCTAAAGGGCCTATCCATAGGGCCACATACCTTTCCACAGGGCCACAACACCCTCCAGCTCTCTCCACAGGACAAGAAGCTCTCTTTACAGGGCCATAGCTCACCTCCACAGGGCCAAATGCACTTTCCACACGGCTACAACTCCCAACAGCTCTCTCCACAGAGTCACAGGGCCCGTCTGCAGGGCACAAGCGCCCTCTTCAAGGCCAAAAGGCCTTTCTACATGGCTATAGTCATTTCCATACGGCACGAGCCCCTCCAGCTCTCTCCACAGGGCAACGGACCCCTATACAGAATCACAGGCCTTTCCACAGGGCCACAACACCTTCAGCTCTCTCCACAGGACCACAGGCTCCTACTGGGCCACAGGCCTTTCCACAGTGCCACAAGCCCCTCCAGCTCTCTCCACAGGCAATCATGTTGCATGTTGTTTACTGCAAAGGACTTCATAGGCTCAAATCTTACTCCAGAGCCTTCCACAGGCCTCTCCAGCCCGCTCCACATGGCCTTTTCCTCAGGCCACAACTCCCTCCAGCTCTCTTTACATCGCCACATGCCCCTCTGCGGGGCCACAGACCCCTATACAGGGTCACAGGCCTTTCCACAGGGCCTCAACCCCTTCAGCTGTCTCCACAGGACCACAGGCTTTTCCACAGCCCACAACTCCTTCCAGCTCTCACCACAGGGCCACAGCCCTTTCCACAAGGCTAAAGGGCCTATCCATAGGGCCACATACCTTTCCACAGGGCCACAACACCCTCCAGCTCTCTCCACAGGACAAGAAGCTCTCTTTACAGGGCCATAGCTCACCTCCACAGGGCCAAATGCACTTTCCACACGGCCACAACTCCCAACAGCTCTCTCCACAGAGTCACAGGGCCCGTCTGCAGGGCACAAGCCCCCTCTTCAAGGCCAAAAGGCCTTTCTACATGGCCATAGTCATTTCCATAGGGCACGAGCCCCTCCAGCTCTCTCCACAGGGCAACAGACCCCTATACAGGATCACATGCCTTTCCACAGGGCCACAACACCTTCAGCTCTCTCCACAGGACAACAGGCTCCTACTGGGCCACAGGCCTTTCTACAGTGCCACAAGCCCCTCCAGCTCTCTCCACAGGCAATCATGTTGCATGTTGTTTACTGCAAAGGACTTCATAGGCTCAAATCTTACTCCAGAGCCTTCCACAGGCCTCTCCAGCCCGCTCCACATGGCCTTTTCCTCAGGCCACAACTCCCTCCAGCTCTCTTTACATCGCCACATGCCCCTCTGCGGGGCCACAGACCCCTATACAGGGTCACAGGCCTTTCCACAGGGCCTCAACCCCTTCAGCTGTCTCCACAGGACCACAGGCTTTTCCACAGCCCACAACTCCTTCCAGCTCTCACCACAGGGCCACAGCCCTTTCCACAAGGCTAAAGGGCCTATCCATAGGGCCACAGACCTTTCCACAGGGCCACAACACCCTCCAGCTCTCTCCACAGGACAAGAAGCTCTCTTTACAGGGCCATAGCTCACCTCCACAGGGCCAAATGCACTTTCCACACGGCTACAACTCCCAACAGCTCTCTCCACAGAGTCACAGGGCCCGTCTGCAGGGCACAAGCGCCCTCTTCAAGGCCAAAAGACATTTCTACATGGCTATAGTCATTTCCATACGGCACAAGCCCCTCCAGCTCTCTCCACAGGGCAACGGACCCCTATACAGGGTCACAGGCCTTTCCACAGGGCCACAACACCTTCAGCTCTCTCCACAGGACCACAGGCTCCTACTGGGCCACAGGCCTTTCCACAGTGCCACAAGCCCCTCCAGCTCTCTCCACAGGCAATCATGTTGCATGTTGTTTACTGCAAAGGACTTCATAGGCTCAAATCTTACTCCAGAGCCTTCCACAGGCCTCTCCAGCCCGCTCCACATGGCCTTTTCCTCAGGCCACAACTCCCTCCAGCTCTCTTTACATCGCCACATGCCCCTCTGCGGGGCCACAGACCCCTATACAGGGTCACAGGCCTTTCCACAGGGCCTCAACCCCTTCAGCTGTCTCCACAGGACCACAGGCTTTTCCACAGCCCACAACTCCTTCCAGCTCTCACCACAGGGCCACAGCCCTTTCCACAAGGCTAAAGGGCCTATCCATAGGGCCACATACCTTTCCACAGGGCCACAACACCCTCCAGCTCTCTCCACAGGACAAGAAGCTCTCTTTACAGGGCCATACCTCACCTCCACAGGGCCAAATGCACTTTCCACACGGCCACAACTCCCAACAGCTCTCTCCACAGAGTCACAGGGCCCGTCTGCAGGGCACAAGCCCCCTCTTCAAGGCCAAAAGGCCTTTCTACATGGCCATAGTCATTTCCATAGGGCACGAGCCCCTCCAGCTCTCTCCACAGGGCAACAGACCCCTATACAGGATCACAGGCCTTTCCACAGGGCCACAACACCTTCAGCTCTCTCCACAGGACCACAGGCTCCTACTGGGCCACAGGCCTTTCTACAGTGCCACAAGCCCCTCCAGCTCTCTCCACAGGCAATCATGTTGCATGTTGTTTACTGCAAAGGACTTCATAGGCTCAAATCTTACTCCAGAGCCTTCCACAGGCCTCTCCAGCCCGCTCCACATGGCTTTTTCCTCAGGCCACAACTCCCTCCAGCTCTCTTTACATCGCCACATGCCCCTCTGCGGGGCCACAGACCCCTATACAGGGTCACAGGCCTTTCCACAGGGCCTCAACCCCTTCAGCTGTCTCCACAGGACCACAGGCTTTTCCACAGCCCACAACTCCTTCCAGCTCTCACCACAGGGCCACAGCCCTTTCCACAAGGCTAAAGGGCCTATCCATAGGGCCACAGACCTTTCCACAGGGCCACAACACCCTCCAGCTCTCTCCACAGGACAAGAAGCTCTCTTTACAGGGCCATAGCTCACCTCCACAGGGCCAAATGCACTTTCCACACGGCTACAACTCCCAACAGCTCTCTCCACAGAGTCACAGGGCCCGTCTGCAGGGCACAAGCGCCCTCTTCAAGGCCAAAAGGCCTTTCTACATGGCTATAGTCATTTCCATACGGCACGAGCCCCTCCAGCTCTCTCCACAGGGCAACGGACCCCTATACAGGGTCACAGGCCTTTCCACAGGGCCACAACACCTTCAGCTCTCTCCACAGGACCACAGGCTCCTACTGGGCCACAGGCCTTTCCACAGTGCCACAAGCCCCTCCAGCTCTCTCCACAGGCAATCATGTTGCATGTTGTTTACTGCAAAGGACTTCATAGGCTCAAATCTTACTCCAGAGCCTTCCACAGACCTCTCCAGCCCGCTCCACATGGCCTTTTCCTCAGGCCACAACTCCCTCCAGCTCTCTTTACATCGCCACATGCCCCTCTGCGGGGCCACAGACCCCTATACAGGGTCACAGGCCTTTCCACAGGGCCTCAACCCCTTCAGCTGTCTCCACAGGACCACAGGCTTTTCCACAGCCCACAACTCCTTCCAGCTCTCACCACAGGGCCACAGCCCTTTCCACAAGGCTAAAGGGCCTATCCATAGGGCCACAGACCTTTCCACAGGGCCACAACACCCTCCAGCTCTCTCCACAGGACAAGAAGCTCTCTTTACAGGGCCATAGCTCACCTCCACAGGGCCAAATGCACTTTCCACACGGCTACAACTCCCAACAGCTCTCTCCACAGAGTCACAGGGCCCGTCTGCAGGGCACAAGCGCCCTCTTCAAGGCCAAAAGGCCTTTCTACATGGCTATAGTCATTTCCATACGGCACGAGCCCCTCCAGCTCTCTCCACAGGGCAACGGACCCCTATACAGGGTCACAGGCCTTTCCACAGGGCCACAACACCTTCAGCTCTCTCCACAGGACCACAGGCTCCTACTGGGCCACAGGCCTTTCCACAGTGCCACAAGCCCCTCCAGCTCTCTCCACAGGCAATCATGTTGCATGTTGTTTACTGCAAAGGACTTCATAGGCTCAAATCTTACTCCAGAGCCTTCCACAGGCCTCTCCAGCCCGCTCCACATGGCCTGTTCCTCAGGCCACAACTCCCTCCAGCTCTCTTTACATCGCCACATGCCCCTCTGCGGGGCCACAGACCCCTATACAGGGTCACAGGCCTTTCCACAGGGCCTCAACCCCTTCAGCTGTCTCCACAGGACCACAGGCTTTTCCACAGCCCACAACTCCTTCCAGCTCTCACCACAGGGCCACAGCCCTTTCCACAAGGCTAAAGGGCCTATCCATAGGGCCACATACCTTTCCACAGGGCCACAACACCCTCCAGCTCTCTCCACAGGACAAGAAGCTCTCTTTACAGGGCCATAGCTCACCTCCACAGGGCCAAATGCACTTTCCACACGGCTACAACTCCCAACAGCTCTCTCCACAGAGTCACAGGGCCCGTCTGCAGGGCACAAGCGCCCTCTTCAAGGCCAAAAGGCCTTTCTACATGTCTATTGTCATTTCCATACGGCACGAGCCCCTCCAGCTCTCTCCACAGGGCAACGGACCCCTATACAGGGTCACAGGCCTTTCCACAGGGCCACAACACCTTCAGCTCTCTCCACAGGACCACAGGCTCCTACTGGGCCACAGGCCTTTCCATAGTGCCACAAGCCCCTCCAGCTCTCTCCACAGGCAATCATGTTGCATGTTGTTTACTGCAAAGGACTTCATAGGCTCAAATCTTACTCCAGAGCCTTCCACAGGCCTCTCCAGCCCGCTCCACATGGCCTTTTCCTCAGGCCACAACTCCCTCCAGCTCTCTTTACATCGCCACATGCCCCTCTGCGGGGCCACAGACCCCTATACAGGGTCACAGGCCTTTCCACAGGGCCTCAACCCCTTCAGCTGTCTCCACAGGACCACAGGCTTTTCCACAGCCCACAACTCCTTCCAGCTCTCACCACAGGGCCACAGCCCTTTCCACAAGGCTAAAGGCCTATCCATAGGGCCACAGACCTTTCCACAGGGCCACAACACCCTCCAGCTCTCTCCACAGGACAAGAAGCTCTCTTTACAGGGCCATAGCTCACCTCCACAGGGCCAAATGCACTTTCTACACGGCTACAACTCCCAACAGCTCTCTCCACAGAGTCACAGGGCCCGTCTGCAGGGCACAAGCGCCCTCTTCAAGGCCAAAAGGCCTTTCTACATGGCTATAGTCATACGGCACGAGCCCCTCCAGCTCTCTCCACAGGGCAACGGACCCCTATACAGGGTCACAGGCCTTTCCACAGGGCCACAACACCTTCAGCTCTCTCCACAGGACCACAGGCTCCTACTGGGCCACAGGCCTTTCCACAGTGCCACAAGCCCCTCCAGCTCTCTCCACAGGCAATCATGCTGCATGTTGTTTACTGCAAAGGACTTCATAGGCTCAAATCTTACTCCAGAGCCTTCCACAGGCCTCTCCAGCCCGCTCCACATGGCCTTTTCCTCAGGCCACAACTCCCTCCAGCTCTCTTTACATCGCCACATGCCCCTCTGCGGGGCCACAGACCCCTATACAGGGTCACAGGCCTTTCCACAGGGCCTCAACCCCTTCAGCTGTCTCCACAGGACCACAGGCTTTTCCACAGCCCACAACTCCTTCCAGCTCTCACCACAGGGCCACAGCCCTTTCCACAAGGCTAAAGGGCCTATCCATAGGGCCACATACCTTTCCACAGGGCCACAACACCCTCCAGCTCTCTCCACAGGACAAGAAGCTCTCTTTACAGGGCCATAGCTCACCTCCACAGGGCCAAATGCACTTTCCACACGGCTACAACTCCCAACAGCTCTCTCCACAGAGTCACAGGGCCCGTCTGCAGGGCACAAGCGCCCTCTTCAAGGCCAAAAGGCCTTTCTACATGGCTATTGTCATTTCCATACGGCACGAGCCCCTCCAGCTCTCTCCACAGGGCAACGGACCCCTATACAGGGTCACAGGCCTTTCCACAGGGCCACAACACCTTCAGCTCTCTCCACAGGACCACAGGCTCCTACTGGGCCACAGGCCTTTCCATAGTGCCACAAGCCCCTCCAGCTCTCTCCACAGGCAATCATGTTGCATGTTGTTTACTGCAAAGGACTTCATAGGCTCAAATCTTACTCCAGAGCCTTCCACAGGCCTCTCCAGCCCGCTCCACATGGCCTTTTCCTCAGGCCACAACTCCCTCCAGCTCTCTTTACATCGCCACATGCCCCTCTGCGGGGCCACAGACCCCTATACAGGGTCACAGGCCTTTCCACAGGGCCTCAACCCCTTCAGCTGTCTCCACAGGACCACAGGCTTTTCCACAGCCCACAACTCCTTCCAGCTCTCACCACAGGGCCACAGCCCTTTCCACAAGGCTAAAGGCCTATCCATAGGGCCACAGACCTTTCCACAGGGCCACAACACCCTCCAGCTCTCTCCACAGGACAAGAAGCTCTCTTTACAGGGCCATAGCTCACCTCCACAGGGCCAAATGCACTTTCTACACGGCTACAACTCCCAACAGCTCTCTCCACAGAGTCACAGGGCCCGTCTGCAGGGCACAAGCGCCCTCTTCAAGGCCAAAAGGCCTTTCTACATGGCTATAGTCATACGGCACGAGCCCCTCCAGCTCTCTCCACAGGGCAACGGACCCCTATACAGGGTCACAGGCCTTTCCACAGGGCCACAACACCTTCAGCTCTCTCCACAGGACCACAGGCTCCTACTGGGCCACAGGCCTTTCCACAGTGCCACAAGCCCCTCCAGCTCTCTCCACAGGCAATCATGCTGCATGTTGTTTACTGCAAAGGACTTCATAGGCTCAAATCTTACTCCAGAGCCTTCCACAGGCCTCTCCAGCCCGCTCCACATGGCCTTTTCCTCAGGCCACAACTCCCTCCAGCTCTCTTTACATCGCCACATGCCCCTCTGCGGGGCCACAGACCCCTATACAGGGTCACAGGCCTTTCCACAGGGCCTCAACCCCTTCAGCTGTCTCCACAGGACCACAGGCTTTTCCACAGCCCACAACTCCTTCCAGCTCTCACCACAGGGCCACAGCCCTTTCCACAAGGCTAAAGGGCCTATCCATAGGGCCACATACCTTTCCACAGGGCCACAACACCCTCCAGCTCTCTCCACAGGACAAGAAGCTCTCTTTACAGGGCCATAGCTCACCTCCACAGGGCCAAATGCACTTTCCACACGGCTACAACTCCCAACAGCTCTCTCCACAGAGTCACAGGGCCCGTCTGCAGGGCACAAGCGCCCTCTTCAAGGCCAAAAGGCCTTTCTACATGGCTATAGTCGGCAGGATTTCGTGCCCGCAACCACCGGGTACTGCGTGCCTGAAAAAGAGACTTTTAAAACTTACCATCCGTGAAGTTTTCCCGCCATCGGTGAAGATTCCCGCCATCCGGCGCCATTTTCAGCTTTCTTCCCGCCATCTGTGAAGATTTCCGCCATCCGGCGCCATCTTCAGCCTTCTTCCCGCCATCCGTGGAGTTTTCCCGCCGTTGGACGCCATCTTGAGGACGCCGCGCGGGAAGAAGAGGGGCGTGGACTCCGAAAGCGCGCGAGAACTGAAGCCCCGCCTCACGTCCGGACGTTGCGTAAGGTCCTGGAAGGAGCCCAGCAGACGCCGACGTCACCGGAGCGCGACGGAAGGTCCTCAACCCTGACGATCTACTGCGGAGCCGCGGCCTACGGAACAGGATCATCGCAAGGTAGGCCACGGTCCACTAGGGGGGAGGAAGATGTCGGATGCGGAGGAGAGCTTCATTGCCTCAACCCCCGCCAGCGCCACCGCTGCTGCAGTTATGCCCTTCACCATGCCCTATATCCCGGGAGCAGCTTGGCTACCCCAGTACTCAGGGGAGTCACATACCCTGCATGACTTTAGAGAAAAGCTGGATAGCCTCTTCCAGGTGTACCCCCTCACAGAAGAGCAAAAAGTGAGCATCCTGGTGGCCCAACTAACCGGGGCAGCCAAAAGGGAAGTAAAATCCTGGCCACCTGGGAGGAAGACTGTCGCAGGGATACTAACCCGGCTGAAGGACACCTTTGATACCCGCACCTCAGCCGAGATTAAGCTTAGATTCTACGGGTGCAAGCAGCGAGCGCATGAGAGTATAAGGGACTATGCACTAAACC
Source organism: Phyllobates terribilis (assembly GCF_046119375.1). Lineage (NCBI taxonomy): Eukaryota > Metazoa > Chordata > Amphibia > Anura > Dendrobatidae > Phyllobates > Phyllobates terribilis. Next base: position 577,130 of record NW_027363562.1, on the reverse strand, counting down.
TACAAGAGGCCCTGAGGGCCATTAAGCAGACCGACCCTGATGGAGTGGGAAACGAGGACAGGCTGTTGACTGAACAATTTATAGAGGGACTATATTGTAATGCCCACCGAACCCAGTTGCGGGCGATGGCCTTACAGGATCCCCATCTGGGCTTTGCACAGTTCAAGGACAGAGCCATCCGGGTGCTCCGAGAACCGGCACCGGGTGGCGTTGTGACCCACAGGCGCCCAGCTATCACTTACCACCAGGAGGCGGCGCCCTTGTCGGCAGGGCCTGTGGGAGCTGATGCGCAGGCTTTGGACAATGACCCGGCTCCAGACCTACACCATCAGGTCCAAGAGCTAGCTAAGAGCGTTGCTGCGCTAACCCGAACTGTGCAGTCTTTACAGGTTTCCACCCCAGGGAAGATCCAGCTGGCATCCGGACCGGAGGACATCCCGTGGCGTCGACCAAGGAGGACCCCACCGGCCAGAGGAAGACCCAGTGACCGATACAGCGAGGACGGACGACCCATCTGCCGCCGCTGCAATCAACCTGGACATATGGCAAGGTACTGTTCTTTAAACGGGCACAACCTGGGGTAGAGGGCCAACCCCCAGGAAAAAGATCACCAGGCCCATCGAACTGGCGCGACAGATATGTGGGAGGACGTCCAGTCTTGCCTGTGGTACTGGATGGCATTCCCATGAGTGCCCTACTGGACACCGGGTCACAGGTCACCACCATCCCGTACGTGCTCTTTAAGCAGTACTGGAATGACTCGGATATTACCCGCTACCCTGACGACGACTTGAGTATCATCGCCAGCAATGGCCAGCCCGTGCCACAGATCGGATTTAAAGAGGTGACCATCAAAATCGGTAGAGTCGAACTGGCAGCACAGGGACTGATCATTGTAGATATTGACAAACACGAGAGTCACCCAAAAATAACTCTAGGAACTAATGTAATTGAAAATTGTCTTGCAGAGGTGATTTTCCTTTTACAGCAGGTTGCCAAGAACGCCAGCTCCGGCGAGCAGCGGGTGCTCCAGAAAGAGATCCGGGCACTGATGCGACGGCAACAGGTGGAACTCTCCGGCGGTGAGATTGGTAGCGTAAGAATGTGTGACCCTTTTCCTATTGCCATGCCCCCAAAAAGTGAAATGTTGATTTGGTGCCGGGCAGCTATTGGTCTGAGAGGTAGAGATTACCAGGCAATGGTAGAACCAGTTTACTCGGACAGTAGGCCCACCATTTTGACAGCACGGGGGGTGGTTGATGTACGCCATGGGAGGGTGCCCGTTCGCATAATAAATATCGGGGAGAGGGAAGTGTACCTGCCCCGGTATGCCACGCTAGCCAAATTATATACCATTAACCAAAATTCTATACAATCTGTGGAACCCTTGCCTCCATCTCACCCGGAGGAAGGTAACGGCTCTAAGAAAAACATGGAGGACTGGTGTCAGCAACTACATCTGGGTACTGACTCCACTCCCGCACACCAGAAACAAGGAGTCTATCGGGTGGTTCAGGAGTACGAGAGAGTGTTCAGTAAACACCCGTTAGACTTCGGGCGAGTCAAGGGGGTAGAACACCACATCCCCACGGGAGACCATCCTCCTATAAAAGAGAGGTATCGACCCGTACCCCCTGCCCACTACCAACACGCCAAGGGGATGCTTAGAGACATGAAGGAGGCTGGGGTGATCAGGGATAGCTGTAGCCCCTGGGCAGCTCCACTAGTCTTAGTCCGAAAGAAAGACAACACCATGAGGATGTGTGTAGATTACCGGAAAATCAATCGTATCACACACAAGGATGCGTACCCCTTACCAAGGATAGAGGAGTCATTGGCTGCTTTAAGATCTGCTAACTTCTTCTCTACCTTGGATCTCACTAGCGGGTACTGGCAGGTTCCTGTAGCAGAGGCGGACCGGGAGAAGACCGCATTCACCACCCCGATGGGACTTAGCGAGTTCACCTGCATGCCGTTCGGACTCTGCAACGCACCGGGAACCTTCCAACGACTAATGGAGTGTTGTCTGGGCCACAGAAACTTCGAGACGGTCCTGTTGTACCTGGACGATGTCATCGTATATTCCAAGACGTATGAGGACCACCTGAAACACCTGGCGGAAGTGTTCGAAGCTCTGGCAAGTTACGGCCTAAAGGTGAAACCCTCCAAGTGTCACCTCCTGAAACCAAAGGTGCAGTACCTGGGACACGTGGTGAGCGCTGACGGAGTGGCTCCCGACCCTGATAAGATCACCGCAATTAAGGAATGGCCAAGCCCCTCCAGCGTAAAAGAAGTGCGGCAGTTCCTCGGGTTGGTAGGCTACTACCGAAGGTTTATTCCCGGTTTCACCAAAAAGGCAGCACCTATGCAGGACCTCCTGATAGGCCAGTCCCGGAAGGCCAAGAACCAGAAGCCGCCCTTCAAATGGGAGGAGCTGGAAGAAGAGTCCTTCCGCCAGCTGAAGATGGCCCTCACGGGGGACGAAATCCTGGCGTACCCGGATTATAGCCAGCCCTTTATCCTCTACACCGACGCCAGTAACATCGGGCTAGGAGCCGTACTGTCCCAGATCCAGCAGGGGAAGGAACGAGTAATCGCCTACGCCAGCCGAAAACTGCGACCCACCGAAAGGAACCCCGAGAATTACAGCTCATTTAAGTTAGAGTTCCTGGCCGTAGTATGGGCAGTCACCGAGCGCTTTAAGCATTACCTCGCTTCTTCCCGGTTCACCGTGTACACGGATAACAACCCGTTGACACACCTGGACACGGCAAGACTCGGTGCCCTGGAGCAGAGGTGGATGGCCCGTTTGTCCAACTACGAGTTCACAATCAAATACCGGGCAGGACGCTCCAATACCAACGCGGACGCCCTGTCCAGGATGCCCAACCTGCCGGACGGAGGAGAAGATCCGGAGGGACTGGAAGAAGTTGAACTCCCTGCGTTCCACCGTCATGGGACTATCCAGTATTCCCACCGGGTAAGGAGTAAGCAGGCTGCTACGTTGAACCCCTTACCCCACTACAACTGGGCGGAAATGCAAGACAGCGACCCTGCCGTCCGACTGGTGAAGGAGATGCTGACTCGGCCGGAGGCTCGCCTTGAACCAGACGCTCCGGAGGAAGCCAAACAACTATGGGCAGAGAAGAGTCTACTGTTCCTTTACAAAGGGAAGTTGTGCCGCAGAATGGTTAACTCCCGGACGCATGAATTACTCTGGCAAGTAGTGGTGCCACGAAGAGACGCAGCCATGGTGATGGAGGCATACCACGACGGAGCTGGACACTTCGGGTGGAAGAAGCTGGAGTTCCTGCTGCGCGAGCGGTTCCACTGGGTAGGCATGAGGGGAACCATCGAGAAGTGGTGCAGAGACTGTGGCCCGTGCAACCTGAGAAGGAAGGACCGTGCCAGCCAGAAGACTCCCCTGCAGTCCATCGTCACCCGGCAACCGTTGGAACTGGTAGCCTTGGATCATGTAAAACTGACCCCAAGCAGAAGTGGCTACGTCTACGCGTTAACCATCGTGGATCATTACTCCCGGTTTCTGGTTGTCGTCCCCGTCAAGGACTTAACGGCTCAAACAGCAGCTAGAGCCTTCCAGCAGCACTTTTGCCGTCCACACGGGTACCCGGACCAAGTGCTGACGGACCAGGGACCTGCCTTTGAAGCGGAGGTCTTCCAGGAATTCTGCAATCTGTATGGCTGCCGGAAGATAAGGACGACACCCTACCATCCGCAAACTAATGGACTTTGTGAGAAAATGAACCAGGTGGTAATGGATCTTCTAAAAACGTTGCCCCTGGAAGAACGCAGTCTGTGGCCTGAGAAGTTGCCCGATCTGGTGGACCTATACAAACACATCCCGGTAGGTTCCACCAACTGTACCCCGGCTTACCTAATGAGGGCAAGACCTGGTAAGTTACCTGTTGACCTGGAAATGGGAGTCCTGACACCCGAGGACACTTCACCAGAAACAGACTGGGACACAGAGAGGCAGCAGCAGTACCGGAGAGTACAGGAGAGCGTGGAGCGAAGTCTCTGTCAGGCTAGGGAAAGACAAGAGAAAACTTACAACCAGTATGCTCCCGCTGTTCCCCTGGTACCCGGAGAGCAGGTCTTGAAGAGGAAGAGACGGCTCCACAAGTTGGATGACCAGTGGGAGAAGGACCCGTACACCGTACTGCCCTCAAGCCACGAGAACCCGAAGGTTTGTACCATCAGTAAAGACGGAGGGGAAACCACAGCCATTGTATCCCGGGACCACCTGAAGAAGTGTCCCGAACAACTGAGGAACCCTGAAGAGGAACAAGAAGACCATCGACCCGTAGAGGAAAGGGAAGATATGGTTAGTACTGTGCTCGGGGACTTCCCTCGGTCTTGGACTCAAGTCAATGGTGCAGTTGTGGTACCCGTACTCACCTTCCTCCAACCAGCATCCCAAGCACCTACGGAGCAACAGGTAGAGCTGGAAGAACAGCCGGTCCAGGAGGCAGAAGACTCCACACAAGCAGAACAGGAGGATCAACACTCTGCTTATAGTGAGCCTGCCGTACCCCTAGTGAGACAAAGAGCCGGTAGACAGCTGCCCAGTTTACCCTTGACAGCTCCTACACCCTGTAGTTCAGGGCCAGACAGTCAGCTCCGTAGGTCCACTAGGGCCACTAGAGGCCAGTTACCCGCACGCTGGAGGATTTGAAGTGTATAAATTGTTTTATTTATGTTTATCTGTGTATTGTTGCTTGTGTATAATTTTGTGTTTCCAGTTATTTTTAGGAATCCTTGGTGGATTTACCGGGAATCCTTGTACATAGTTGGAGCGTAACCCAGGATGGACTAGAGACTGTTAAGGACTCAGGGTAGGACAGACCCCTACCTGGTTACGTCTCCCTGTTTTGGTGAAATGGACACCTTGCTTTCTTCAAAGACTACACCCGGTTACGGACATGCCGTGACCACCTTTATGTGTTTCTTCTTATTGTACTATTATTGTTGTTATATCTTGTTATGTTTTTTCTAAAATATGTTTAGTCCCGGAGTACTAAATTTCACTAGGGGGGAATGTGGCACCCCAGGGGTCTGGTTTTCCACAGTAATGTAATGTTATGTCTGAGAGCAGGTGGGAGGTCCTTTGGTCAGGGATCCTGTGCATGCCACACCTCCTGCCCAGTCTTGGGAGGGGAAGAACTTCCCCTGTATAAACCCTGGGCTGAGGCAGGGTTAGTCAGTCAAGGAAAGTAGAGACAAGAAACAGCAGAAGCAATACTACTACGAGTCAGGGGCTGGCAGCTGCAGAGCTCGCCCTGACTGAGAAGATTTCTTACCGGACCCGGAGTCCGAGGCTGTGGGGACTAACTCCTACCCAGCAGCAGAATCCGTCCGGCAGGGGATTTCAGGTCCTCTGGCCAAGAAGCCCGAAGGCACGGTCACACGCGTGGGACCAGCACCGCCACCGTGGAGCGGAAGCCACTAGAAGGCCCCGAGTCACCGGCCATACGGGTGAGCACCACACGGTACACTCAGGGACGTGGGCTACTTATACCCGCTTCTAGCAAGGTAGCCAGAAGAGTACAGTCAGTTTGGGAGGCCTACAACTTCGCCTGGCCAGGGGAGATCCCATCTGCTCAAGGACTGACCAGGCCCCGTTCACTAGCAAGTACTCCGGGAGGGTCTATCGTTGTTACCAGTAAAGACCCTGAATTACACCGCACCGTCTCTGAGTGGTTCCTGCTACCCCCATCATCCACATCTGCTGCCCTGAGGCCATACCCCTCCCGTTGGGGGTTATACCATCTACGCTGCACCATCCATCCACCGGCCTCAGCGGACTGTCCTGCAGCGGCAGCTCCATAGCTGCATTCAACGGGTGGCGTAGTCGTCCTACATCTACCGCTGTTACATCGCCGCTCAGTTTGACTCCCTGGGCACGGACCGGGTCACCGCCACGAGACTACAACCCTCAAGAGATCCGGCTCCGGGTAAGCTCCCGCGTGCGCAACGCAGCGCGACACAGGCCCAGGGGCGCGTCATAAAGAGAGCTGGAGGGAGCTCCACAGGGCAACGGACCCCTATACAGGGTCACAGGCCTTTCCACAGGGCCACAACACCTTCAGCTCTCTCCACAGGACCACAGGCTCCTACTGGGCCACAGGCCTTTCCACAGTGCCACAAGCCCCTCCAGCTCTCTCCACAGGCAATCATGTTGCATGTTGTTTACTGCAAAGGACTTCATAGGCTCAAATCTTACTCCAGAGCCTTCCACAGGCCTCTCCAGCCCGCTCCACATGGCCTTTTCCTCAGGCCACAACTCCCTCCAGCTCTCTTTACATCGCCACATGCCCCTCTGCGGGGCCACAGACCCCTATACAGGGTCACAGGCCTTTCCACAGGGCCTCAACCCCTTCAGCTGTCTCCACAGGACCACAGGCTTTTCCACAGCCCACAACTCCTTCCAGCTCTCACCACAGGGCCACAGCCCTTTCCACAAGGCTAAAGGGCCTATCCATAGGGCCACAGACCTTTCCACAGGGCCACAACACCCTCCAGCTCTCTCCACAGGACAAGAAGCTCTCTTTACAGGGCCATAGCTCACCTCCACAGGGCCAAATGCACTTTCCACACGGCTACAACTCCCAACAGCTCTCTCCACAGAGTCACAGGGCCCGTCTGCAGGGCACAAGCGCCCTCTTCAAGGCCAAAAGGCCTTTCTACATGGCTATAGTCATTTCCATACGGCACGAGCCCCTCCAGCTCTCTCCACAGGGCAACGGACCCCTATACAGGGTCACAGGCCTTTCCACAGGGCCACAACACCTTCAGCTCTCTCCACAGGACCACAGGCTCCTACTGGGCCACAAGCCTTTCCATAGTGCCACAAGCCCCTCCAGCTCTCTCCACAGGCAATCATGTTGCATGTTGTTTACTGCAAAGGACTTCATAGGCTCAAATCTTACTCCAGAGCCTTCCACAGGCCTCTCCAGCCCGCTCCACATGGCCTTTTCCTCAGGCCACAACTCCCTCCAGCTCTCTTTACATCGCCACATGCCCCTCTGCGGGGCCACAGACCCCTATACAGGGTCACAGGCCTTTCCACAGGGCCTCAACCCCTTCAGCTGTCTCCACAGGACCACAGGCTCCTACTGGGCCACAGGCCTTTCCACAGTGCCACAAGCCCCTCCAACTCTTCTCCACAGGACAACAAGCTCTCTTTACCGGGCCATAGCTCCCATCAACAGGGCGAAATGGACTTTCTGCACCGCCACTGCCCCCTTTAGCTCTCTCCACAGAGACACAAGGCCCGTCTGCAAGGCACAAGCCCCCTCTTCAAGGCCAGAAGGCCTGTCTACATGGCCATAGTCATTTCCATAGGGCACGAGCCCCTACAGCTCTCTCCACAGGGCAACGGACCCCTATACAGGGTCACAGGCCTTTCCACAGGGCCTCAACCCCATCAGCTCTCTCCACAGGACCACTGGCTCCTTCTGCCGGGCCACAAGCATTTCCACAGGGCCACAATCCCCTCAAACTCTTTTCCACATGACAACAAGCTAACTTTACAAGGACATAGCTCCCTTCCTCATAGCCAGCCATCATGGTGTTTGTGTTATTAAAGAAAAAAAAAATTTGAGGGCTGGCTAGAGGCAGCCGTGGACACACTATAGCCAGCCCTCATGGTGTTTGTGTTATTAAAGAAAAAAAAATTTGGGGGTTGGCTAGAGGCAGCCGTGGACACACGATAGCCAGCCCTCATGGTGTTTGTGTTATTAAAGAAAAAAAAAATTGGGGGGCTGGCTAGAGGCAGCCGTGAACACACGATATCCAGCCCTCATGGTGTTTGTGTTATTAAAGAAAAAAAAAATTGGGGGGCTGGCTAGAGGCAGCCGTGGACACACGATAGCCAGCCCTCATGGTGTTTGTGTTATTAAAGAAAAAAAAAATTGGGGGGCTGGCTAGAGGCAGCCGTGAACACACGATAGCCAGTCCTCATGGTGTTTGTGTTATTAAAGAAAAAAAAAAATTGGGGGGCTGGCTAGAGGCAGCCGTGGACACATGATAGCCAGCCCTCATGGTGTTTGTGTTATTAAAGAAAAAAAAAATTGGGGGGCTGGCTAGAGGCAGCCGTGGACACACGATAGCCAGGCCTCATGGTGCTTGTGTTATTAAAGAAAAAAAAAATTGGGGGGCTGGCTAGAGGTAGCCGTGGATACACGATAGCCAGCCCTCATGGTGTTTGTGTTATTAAAGAAAAAAAAAATTGGGGGGCTGGCTAGAGGCAGCCGTGAACACACGATAGCCAGCCCTCATGGTGTTTGTGTTATTAAAGAAAAAAAAAAATTGGGGGGCTGGCTAGAGGCAGCCGTGAACACACGATAGCCAGCCCTCATGGTGTTTGTGTTATTAAAGAAAAAAAAAATTGGGGTGCTGGCTAAAGGCAGCCATGGACACATGATAGCCAGCCCTCATGGTGTTTGTGTTATTAAAGAAAAAAAAATTGGGGGGCTGGCTAGAGGCAGCCGTGAACAGACGATAGCCAGCCCTCATGGTGTTTGTGTTATTAAAGAAAAAAAAAATTGGGGGGCTGGCTAGAGGCAGCCGTGAACACACGATAGCCAGCCCTCATGGTGTTTGTGTTATTAAAGAAAAATAAAAAATTGGGGGGCTGGCTAGAGGCAGCCGTGGACACACGATAGCCAGCCCTCATGGTGTTTGTGTTATTAATGAAAAAAAAAATTGGGGGGCTGGCTAGAGGCAGCCGTGAACACACGAAAGCCAGCCCTCATGGTGTTTGTGTTATTAAAGAAAAAAAAAATTGGGGGGCTGGCTAGAGGCAGCCGTGGACACATGATAGCGAGCCCTCATGGTGTTTGTGTTATTAAAGAAAAAAAAAATTGGGGGGCTGGCTAGAGGCAGCCGTGAACACACGATAGCCAGCCCTCATGGTGTTTGTGTTATTAAAGAAAAAAAAAATTGGGGGGCTGGCTAGAGGCAGCCGTGGACACATGATAGCCAGCCCTCATGGTGTTTGTGTTATTAAAGAAAAAAAAAATTGGGGGGCTGGCTAGAGGCAGCCGTGAACACACGATAGCCAGCCCTCATGGTGTTTGTGTTATTAAAGAAAAAAAAAAATTGGGGGGCTGGCTAGAGGCAGCCGTGGACACACGATAGCCAGCCCTCATGGTGTTTGTGTTATTAAAGAAAAAAAAAATTAGGGGGCTGGCTAGAGGCAGCCGTGAACACACGATAGCCAGCCCTCATGGTGTTTGTGTTATTAAAGAAAAAAAATATTTGGGTGGCTGGCTAGAGGCAGCCGTGGACACACGATAGCCAGCCCTAATGGTGTTTGTGTTATTAAAGAAAAAAAAAATTGGGGGGCTGGCTAGAGGCAGCCGTGAACACACGATAGCCAGGCCTCATGGTGCTTGTGTTATTAAAGAAAAAAAAAATTGGGGGGCTGGCTAGAGGTAGCCGTGGATACACGATAGCCAGCCCTCATGGTGTTTGTGTTATTAAAGAAAAAAAAAATTGGGGGGCTGGCTAGAGGCAGCCGTGAACACACAATAGCCAGCCCTCATGGTGTTTGTGTTATTAAAGAAAAAAAAAAAATTGGGGGGCTGGCTAGAGGCAGCCGTGAACACACGATAGCCAGCCCTCATGGTGTTTGTGTTATTAAAGAAAAAAAAAATTGGGGGGCTGGCTAGAGGCAGCCATGGACACATGATAGCCAGCCCTCATGGTGTTTGTGTTATTAAAGAAAAAAAAAATTGGGGGGCTGGCTAGAGGCAGCCGTGAACACACGATAGCCAGCCCTCATGGTGTTTGTGTTATTAAAGAAAAACAAAAATTGGGTGGCTGGCTAGAGGCAGCCGTGGACACACGATAGCCAGCCCTCATGGTGTTTGTGTTATTAAAGAAAAAAAAATTTGGGGGTTGGCTAGAGGCAGCCGTGGACACACGATAGCCAGCCCTCATGGTGTTTGTGTTATTAAAGAAAAAAAAAATTGGGGGGCTGGCTAGAGGCAGCCGTGAACACACGATAGCCAGCCCTCATGGTGTTTGTGTTATTAAAGAAAAAAAAAATTGGGGGGCTGGCTAGAGGCAGCCGTGGACACACGATAGCCAGCCCTCATGGTGTTTGTGTTATTAAAGAAAAAAAAAATTGGGGGGCTGGCTAGAGGCAGCCGTGAACAGACGATAGTCAGCCCTCATGGTGTTTGTGTTATTAAAGAAAAAAAAAATTGGGGGGCTGGCTAGAGGCAGCCGTGGACACACGATAGCCAGCCCTCATGGTGTTTGTGTTATTAAAGAAAAAAAAAATTGGGGGGCTGGCTAGAGGCAGCCGTGGACACACGATAGCCAGCCCTCATGGTGCTTGTGTTATTAAAGAAAAAAAAAAGTTGGGGGGCTGGCTAGAGGTAGCCGTGGATACACGATAGCCAGCCGTCATGGTGTTTGTGTTATTAAAGAAAAAAAAAAAATTGGGGGGCTGGCTAGAGGCAGCCGTGAACACACGATAGCCAGCCCTCATGGTGTTTGTGTTATTAAAGAAAAAAAAAATTGGGGGGCTGGCTAGAGGCAGCAGTGGACACACGATAGCCAGCCCTCATGGTGTTTGTGTTATTAAAGAAAAAAAAAATTAGGGGGCTGGCTAGAGGCAGCCGTGGACACACGATAGCCAGCCCTCATGGTGTTTGTGTTATTAAAGAAAAAAAAAAATTGGGGGGCTGGCTAGAGGCAGCCGTGAACACACGATAGCCAGCCCTCATGGTGTTTGTGTTATTAAAGAAAAAAAAAATTAGGGGGCTGGCTAGAGGCAGCCGTGGACACACGATAACCAGCCCTCATGGTGTTTGTGTTATTAAAGAAAAAAAAAAATTGGGGGGCTGGCTAGAGGCAGCCGTGAACACACGATAGCCAGCCCTCATGGTGTTTGTGTTATTAAAGAAAAAAAAAATTGGGGGGCTGGCTAGAGGCAGCCGTGAACACACGATAGCCAGCCCTCATGGTGTTTGTGTTATTAAAGAAAAAAAATATTTGGGGGGCTGGCTAGAGGCAGCCGTGGACACACGATAGCCAGCCCTCATGGTGTTTGTGTTATTAAAGAAAAAAAAAAATTGGGGGGCTGGCTAGAGGCAGCCGTGAACACACGATAGCCAGCCCTCATGGTGTTTGTGTTATTAAAGAAAAAAAAAAATTGGGGGGCTGGCTAGAGGCAGCCGTGGACACACGATAGCCAGCCCTCATGGTGCTTGTGTTATTAAAGAAAAAAAAAATTGGGGGGCTGGCTAGAGGTAGCCGTGGATACACGATAGCCAGCCCTCATGGTGTTTGTGTTATTAAAGAAAAAAAAAAATTGGGGGGCTGGCTAGAGGCATCTGTGAACACACGATAGCCAGCCCTCATGGTGTTTGTGTTATTAAAGAAAAAAAAAATTGGGGGGCTGGCTAGAGGCAGCCGTGAACACACGATAGCCAGCCCTCATGGTGTTTGTGTTATTAAAGAAAATAAATATTTGGGGGCTGGCTAGAGGCAGCCGTGGACACACGATAGCCAGCCCTCATGGTGTTTGTGTTATTAAAGAAAAAAAAAATTGGGGGGCTGGCTAGAGGCAGCCGTGAACACACGATAGCCAGCCCTCATGGTGTTTGTGTTATTAAAGAAAAAAAAAATTGGGGGGCTGGCTAGAGGCAGCCGTGGACACACGATAGCCAGCCCTCATGGTGCTTGTGTTATTAAAGAAAAAAAAAATTGGGGGGCTGGCTAGAGGTAGCCGTGGATACACGATAGCCAGCCCTCATGGTGTTTGTGTTATTAAAGAAAAAAAAAAATTGGGGGGCTGGCTAGAGGCATCCGTGAACACACGATAGCCAGTCCTCATGGTGTTTGTGTTATTAAAGAAAAAAAAAATTGGGGGGCTGGCTAGAGGCAGCCGTGAACAAAATGCTTCATTTCTGCATCGTGGTTACATAGCCTTAGTGTTATTAAAGCAAAAAAAATTTGAGAGTTGGCTATATACATTATATGCCCAATATGAGGGCTGGATGCAGGTAATCCAGGACAACCAGCAGCCAGCTCTCATGCTTGCGTGCACATTAGAAAGAGAAACATTGCCATCTGGTGTTTTTACAATCCTAAAATAAAAAATTAAAAAGTTGGACAACATTGCCACCCGGTGGAGTTTCCTCAGAACACACAATGTCAACAAAAAAGTCAATGAGGGCTGGCTATTGGTCAATCAGGTAAGTGATTTAGCCAACCCTAATGTTACATTTTTTTGCATTTTTATTGCGTAGACCCCCTCAGGAGCGATATTTCAGGCCGCAGAGCGCGCAGTTTCGAGCAAAAATTTTGCCTTAATCCTGAAAAAAATTTAGCGCATCCCACCGCGTGCGTAAGCGTCCCAAATGCCAAAAAACAAATTTCCCCCATCAGTCCCTATATATTACTATAGTACAGAAGGTCATACTACCATATTGACTCTTTAGTCCAGTTCCAATGTATCAAGGTCAAGCCTGTTGCCCAAATGCAACAGATGTTGCATTCCGGCAACAAAAGTCGGCCATCTTGTGTCCCGTTTGCAACAAAAGGTCATCCTTTGTTGCCTTTCGGCAACATTTAAGGTCAAGCCTGTTGCAAACGGGACACGAAGCCTCTGATTTTGACCAAAGGTGCACCTCATCAATACTGAGCAAAGGGTGTGAATACTTATGCCCGTGTGATATTTCAGGTTTTCTTTTTTAATAAATTTGCAAAAATTTCTACATTTCTGTTTTTTTTCACTCAAGATGGGGTGCAGAGTGGACATTAATGAGAAAAAAATGAACTTTTTAGAATTCACCAAATGGCTGCAATGAAACAGAGTAAACAATTTAAAGGAGTCTGAATACTTTCCGTACCCACTAATTTTTTTAATTGTCAATAGGTAGCTCTCATTAAAGGCAATAAATCAATATCAAATAATTGTTAGCGAAAGTTCAGCAAAAGGAAGCAGCCACAAGTTTATTGCTACGGCTTGTGCTCAGTGTATTTCCATCATATGGTCCATGTGCATCGAGTACAGCAACACGCTGTCATTTCTGAAAGGCACTGTATGTACAGAAGCGTGAAATGACGTCAGGAATGAGTAATTCACAAATCATTCATTTACTGAGTAAAAGGCTCAATTCACAGAAATGAAGTATTTAATATAAACCATTCCAATATGGGTAACAGAAAGTAACAAATATTAGAAGTATCCTACAGCAGATACAGAGCTGAGTCGATGCGAAATGAACAATAGGAGTTAAATTGTACAAAAAAAAACAGATCAGATAATCTATCAACAGAACGGAGTTCAATCATTGTTACCTTCCAATCAGAAATAGAAAAAATGTGCTTCCTGCGGTCCAACAACCAACGTCTTCTATGTCAACTATTCTAAGAGACCTTAAAAGAGAGAAAGCGGAGAATTAGTAGGTACGGGCTTCATGAAAGCTTCTATGTCACAGTCAGATTGAGTAGAAGCACCCTTTTGAGCTAGTACAGCCGTGAGTCTTCTTGGGAATGATGCAACAAGTTTTTCACAGCTGGATTTGGGGATCCACTGCCATTCTTCCTTGCAGATCCTCTCCAGTTCCGTCAGGTTGGATGGTGAACGTTGGTGGACAGCCATTTTCAGGTCTCTCCAGAGATGCTCAATTGGGTTTAGGTCAGGGCTCTGGCTGGGCCAGTCAAGAATGGTCACAGAGTTGTTCTGAAGCCACTCCTTTGTTATTTTAGCTGTGTGCTTAGGGTCATTGTCTTGTTGGACGGTGAACCTTCGGCCAAGCCTGAGGTCCAGAGCACTCTGGAAGAAGTTTTCATCCAGGATATCTCTGTACTTGACTGCATTCATGTTTCCTTCAATTGCAACCAGTTGTCCTGTCCCTGCAGCTGAAAAACACCCCCATAGCATGATGCTGCCTCCATCATGTTTCACTGTTGGAATTGTATTGGGCAGGTGATGAGCAGTGCCTGGTTTTCTCCACACATACCGCTTAGAATTATCATCAAAAAATTCTATCTTCGTCTCATCAGACCAGAGAATTTTATTTTTCATAGTCTGGGAGTCCTTCATGTGTTTTTGAGCAAACTCTATGCGGGCTTTCATATGTCTTGCACTGAGGAGAGACTTCCATTGGGCCACTCTGCCATAAAGGCCCGACTGGTGGAGAGCTGCAGTAATAGTTGACTTTGTGGAACTTTCTCCTATCTCCCTACTGCATCTCTGGAGCTCAGCCACAGTGATTTTGGGGTTCTTCTTTACCTCTCTCACCAAGGCTATTCTCCCACAATTGCTCAGTTTGGCTGGACAGCCAGGTCTAGGAAGACTTCTAGTGGTCCCAAACTTCTTCCATTTAAGGATTATGGAGGCCACTGTGCTCTTAGGACCCTTGAGTAATGCATAAATTCTTTTGTAACCTTGGCCAGATCTGTGCCTTGCCACAATTCTGTCTCTGAGCTCCTTGGGCAGTTCCTTTGAGCTCATGATTCTCATTTGGTCTGACATGCACTGTGAGCTTTGAGGTCTTATATAGACAGGTGTGTGCCTTTCCAAATCAAGTCCTATCAGTTTAATTAAACACAGCTGGACTCCAATGAAGGAGTAGAACCATCTCAAGGAGGATCACAAGGAAATGGACAGCATGTGACTTAAATATAAGTGTCTGAGCAAAGGGTCTGAATACTTATGACCATGTGATATTTCAGTTTTTGTTTTCTAAATAAATTTGCAAAAAATTTCTACATTTCTGTTTTAATCACACGCTGATGACCTATCTTATGAAAAGAGTCAAGTCCCAGACAACCGTCCTTTACTCTTTACTGCCATCTTCCCCATGTTTAGGGTGGATAGTGTAGGGCGCCCATTGTTCATACCCAGAATCTATGCCTGTTCCATGTGCAGGAGGTGTGAGTTGTATATATTACACAAAGGTCAACATTGGAGATGAACTCCAATCCTGACCGTTTTAACCCCTGTGATCAATAGTGACTTTATTAGTCAATAAAGACTCATTCAGACGTCCGTGGTAATCAGTCCATGCACGGACTTTCCCGACCCTAACGTGACTGCTTTATATATTTCTATGAAGCTGTAGACACTCCTGACCCGAGGGCATGTCATTCTGTACGGGGAGTTGGGGAGGAGCGTCAATGTTACTTTGTAACCGCACAGATTTATGTGTCATTTATGTCCATTTTATAGTATTGGGGTAATTCACCTGGGGGATCTAATAAATTCCAAATCATCAAATATTCTGAATTATTACATGTCCGTCATAAAGTATACAAACCTCCCTTGGATTGGTATAGAGAGCCCAAAAACAAGCTGCTAATTCAAAATGTTATCAGGGTAATTTCCTAATTTTCTGCTCAGTTTCTTGCTTCTGATCTTGTAAAATTCCCCATTCCATTGCTGATCTGTGCCAGATTATCTGGTTCATTAACCCTCGACTGGTGAGGTGGGGTTTATGTCACGCAACTGGTGAGGTGGGGTTTCCTATACCCCAGTGTTTAGAAATCTCTTATTTTTACAGAAAATGCGAAGATCACGTTTGTTTTAATCGTTTTCTTATTGGCGATTGATTGCATATGAGTGTAACAAATTTTTGACACCCACAAATGGATGGAAGCTAGTGAGACACGTATCCTCATACCAGCATTTTTCAATGAATGGCAGCCGAACAAAAATTCCCTGGGGTGTGGCGACCCCCACCTCACCAGTTGAGGGTTAAAGGGATTTTCCTTTAACCCGTTGGTGCAGCTGTTTTTTTTTTTTTTTTTGTAACTGTGCACTAGTCACCTTCCTTGGGTCCAGCACAGGGTCTCTGCCACTGCTCCCAGTGTCTGTTACTGTCCTTTGGCCTCACGTCGACAGCGCTGCAACCAATAACTGAGATCAGCAGCTTTGCCCGAGTTAACGGCACTACTTGCTCAGAGTCACTGAACTCACTGACTGGCTGCAGCGCTGTCAATGTGACAAATAGCTGACACTCTGCATTAGACCCAGAGAGGGTGAGTAAAGTATTGCTTTAAAAAAGAAAAGAAAATTGTATTAAAAAAACTGTAGTGTAATTCTTTAGCATCTTCTATAAGTGCAGCATAAATGACTCTAATGCTATGTCCGTAAAGGACAGCGGCCCAATCTAATCTATACACACCAGCACACACACAACACAAGGGAGTTTACAAAAATATTCTAATTGCACATTACGGAATAAACTACTTTACATACGTACTTTGTACTGATATAGTCACAATTAGGGTAATATTGCTTGACAACATATTTTAAAATATCTTAAAACAAAAATCAATTTCTGCATATAAATTACAGCCAAAATATGCAACACAAAATAAAAAAATAGATCATGATTTTATTATACTCGTCACAAAAATAAGCAATGATGGCATCAATAAATAAACCATAAATAATATATATAAAAAAAACACACAAAACCCTTTGCAATCAAGGAGAACTCCCAAAAGACCTGCGGCACCACCGTTGGGGTTTGCTCACACACAGCGCTTGTGCAGAATTTTTTTTTTTAATTCTTTGTACCATAAATAGCCACAAAATCTCATTCCCATGTTGCATATTTGTTTATTGACCCACGGTGCGTTCTCAATTCAGGAAGAAGCATGCACCTTTTCATGAACCGTGAGCGTCTGTCTGACTCCAGCACACCTCCTCATCAAGACCAATGTGAACAGCGCCGCTCTTGATGACTCTGGCCCCATCTCTTTTAGGATCATGTTGAGACTGGACAAAAGTAAGAGCTGCTCTATTTTTTGCCCTCATTCATTTCGAGGATTAGTGTCCCTTTAAGAGGCTTTCCCTTTCATTGTTTTTGGGAGTTCTACTTTTAAAAGGGTTGTCCTGGATTAGAAAATGAAAACTCTATTCCCCACCTTCCCCCGCAGACACGGCCCCATGTCTGTTACTGCGGCTCAGCCCCTACATCGCTGGGCTACCACCCCAGGCACAGATCATGGGAAGAAGACGCTGCTTCTGACTATCACGGACCTCACTTATAAGCTGCATCTTCAGAAGATTTTGGAATCTGCAGTTGGGAGGGACGGTCATTTTATGATGATCTTCCTATTACATCTAGTAGCTTTGTTCTTGTATTGTAGCACTACAAGCGCTTGTAAACTCGTCTATAAAACCAATATGATATTGGTCACAATGAGCAGACAGGTCAAGAAGTGAGAACGATTATTCTGGTAAGATTATCCATGCAATTTACAAAAAAAACTAATAGCAGCTTCAATGAGCATTCAAGATGGCAGCCGTCCGCTATGCAGCAGGCAGACACGTAAAGGATGGCGGGGGGATACTACACAACATTGACTCTTACCATATTAGTACTAGCCCAGTAATGTGACGCTGAGACCCCACATGTAACTACCGTGCAGCACGAATATAAAAGGATCAGTACGTTTTCTGAAAACCAGTGTCGGAAGCACTTAGAGAGAACCCTATGGCTCTTAGCCCCCAGATAACATGCAAGGATTCAAGTACGCGGGACCCCGCTAATCCGCTGATGGGCCGGATATCTGCAACGTACAGAGCTGGAATTCCTACAGAAATACAAAAGTGACCAGTAAATTCTGGACTATAAATTCTTATTATCTGCTTTATTTGTATCTTATTTTTCCACCCCAATGTATTCTCAAAAAAGTGATGGGAAATGCAATGTGTAGGGCCATCCTATAGGGACCACAGCTGATTTTTCAATTTCTTTGGGGTTACTGCTCTACCTCGCTTATATAAGTCAATAAGAAAGTCTCTCCCCACTATATTCTGGAGACCTACATAAAAGTGCCAAAGCTTTTTGGTTTTTTTTCTTTATTTCCTCCAATATTGTATTCATACAGGAATGCTTCCATTAAAGTTTGCAACATACTGTACTTTTTGGCATCTGTTTGAAGGATGGACCTATTTTGAAGTTCTGAAAAGTCTAATAGATCTGTACCGATACCGATTAATAATTAAAGGGGTTGTCCCGGACTTTAACATTGATGGCCTTTCTTTAAAGAGGTGGTCCACTACATTGTATAATGACCCCATCGATTTACACATGTTAACTAAATAAATGTTTTTGTAAATACCTCCTGCTTCCATATGTACCTGTGGGTGGCGCTATTGCTGACTTCTCAGTCTGCATCACGTGACCCCGGCTGCAGGTATTTAAAAGGTGTAATTTGATGGGGGCATTATACAATGTAGTGACCACCTCTTTAAGATAAGGCATCAATGTTTGATCAATTGGGGTGCTCATTAGCGGAGCTGCACTGCGGAGCTCTGTGGAGGGAATAGTGGCTGCAGCTGCGTACTACACATCTGCCCCCTAATGATTTGAATGGGTGGCCGATATGTAGTACTCCGTCAACAGAGCTCGGCACCTGAGCATTTCTGGTCACCGTTGACACAGGAACAGCTACAGCACGCACTATCAATCAGACATTGATGATCAAGTATAGGCCTTCAATAAAGTCTTGGACAGCCCCTTTAAAGTCTCCAAATGAGATTCTGAAGTTTTGTTTCATTGGCAGTCTATGTGGAAACAGTATAAAGTTACAGAAGATCGGACCGATGGTATACCATAGCACAAAACATTAGTCTTTAAGGGATTATTCAGCCATAGACATTGGGTCATGGTTTTAATCATGTGACGAAAATCACATTGTTTTACTGTAAATTGCTGTGGTCACAGGCCAAACAGTTTATGCTTGCGTCCTTTTTTTCGAACTTTTCTCGGCCAGGTGGCAAGAACCTTACATGTGATAGTCATGCCTAACATAACTAGGAGGTAGGGAATTAATACCCAATGTCAGATCCTGGATGACCACCATTAGTCTACCAGCAACTTACACAGAAGCAAAGCACATTCAGATCTTTCACACAGTGGACCTAAACCCGAAAACCATGTAAGTGTCCATATTTCCAGTACAGGGCACCTTTGTCAATGACAAACCTTAAATATACAAATATATTGGGACAGGATTCATGCTCCACGGACATGTGGTTTGAAATCATGAAAGGAAACAAAATGCATTATAAGGTTGGCTCTTAAAAAAAGATAACTGTTTCTGAATATTCCCGGAGGCTGCAGACACGCACTTAAGGCGTAGAGCCAATAAACGATGAACGAGCGCTCATAGGAATCATTTCAACATACGATTATTGTCCCATCTAACCAGGACCACAATCGGCAGACAAACTAGGAAAGCACCGTTTCATTGGGTGCGATACATTTTATGCATTCATTAAAATTCTTAACGGCAGCACATTACTCAGTGTAAACAGGAGACGTGCTGCTGATAACAGGATACCAGATTATTAGCGATCATTGTGTCCCCGTCATTGTTTCGTCAACCTGTGTATGCACTTTTCCAATTGTCAGTCGTTCAATTGCCTGGATCAGACCGACTATATAGGACATTAGTATCTGGTCTCCGCTGC
Source organism: Phyllobates terribilis (assembly GCF_046119375.1). NCBI lineage: Eukaryota > Metazoa > Chordata > Amphibia > Anura > Dendrobatidae > Phyllobates > Phyllobates terribilis. Next base: position 557,653 of record NW_027363562.1, on the reverse strand, counting down.
ACAAACTACCACTGATACATGTGAACAAAGTCGATATGTTTTTTTTTCCCCCAGTATATCCCTCCCAGCTTACATCACTCCCTATAAATAAATAGAAGCACTAATATAATAGCAAGTGGTTAATAAGACCTCTAAGCAGTCAGGAACACTGCTTCATCTGAATCGGGATCCTTCCCACTGTCCTCGCTGGGTAACGAGTCTCCACCACTCGGAGACCGGCAGCTCAAGTCCTCCACCCCAGATTCCTGGTCACTGTTAGCCGACAGGTCGGGGTCCGAGCTCTTCAAATGGTCCTGGGTTAGGATCAGGGCCGAGTCCTCCTCACCTTGGGATGAACTACGAGAGGGAAACAGCTTCAGGTTGGTGCTGTAATCTTGGGGCGTATTAGCCGGAGAGTGTTTGGTGATGCATATCTGGAAGTTGTGGATTTTTGGCTGGTCATTGAGATTCTTGTAGGTTTCATTTGACTCTCGAGTTTCCAGTTTTGTTAATCTCTAAAGGAAAAATTGTTAGGCAAGAGCAAAAGTTACATTGGGTTAGGGCATGTTAATGTAACCTCTACATGCAAGTCGATCAGCAGTGGTTTAATGGTCTGTTTAGTAAGGCCGGCCGCACTTATGTTATCGTCAGCACATTTCTCGTTTACGCAGGACAATGTGCTGCTAATGATAATTTTTAAACGTGCTCAAAAATTATCACACCAATGAATGCTTTGCCCCTCCATTGGATGTTTGATGGCCTGTTTAGGCAGCCAACAGTTGGGAATGAGGGAACGCTCCCTAACCCAATTATTGGCCTGCCTAAATGAACCTTTACTTGAAAACTTTATACCAATGAACAAACTTCTCTGGTGCCATAAGAAAGCCATAACGCCACAGTGCTCAGGCATTACTGACATTGAAAAGACACAAGGTAGAGACCCTGGTTACAGTGATGTGTCACTTAATGGTCTGATTGCTGTAGTTTTTATAAAATCACTATTTTATCAGCAAGCAGATTATCATTGGGGACTAGTAAACCTGCTGCCAGGTAGTCCTACATATTCATAAGCTCTGTACAACCCCGCCCCCATCACTGATTGGCAGCTTTCTGCAAATCTAGTATACATAAAGTGGCCAATCAGTGGTGTGGGCAGGGTTATACAGAGCTCAGCAGTCAGAGAACTGTCAATCAGTGATGTGGGCGGGGTCTGCTGCAGATAACACAGTAATTTTATCAAAATGACAGCAGGTAGCCCAGTAAGTGACAGATTGTTGGAATCAGGGCCTCTGCCCCTATATTGCGCTGCACTCAGATGGGTAGCAAAAACCTGGTAACAGATTCCCTTTAATGGTGCTCTCTTCCAGTTATTGTGTTGGAGAACACCAAAGACGTAGGGCATCGGCTAAAAATGATTGCCTCTTTTTTATCTTGTGCAGGGTTTTTATATATAATCATTTAAAATTGTTTCTCAGTCACCATTAAAAGCTGAATTGGTTTACACTGAAACCTAAGCGGAGGTATAAACATCAAAAACATATAGGCCAGGAAGCTGGATTTTCAGTATTTCTACCACACTTTCTCCATGAACTCCATTTCCTCCTCCAGCTGCTGCGTCTCTTCTTTTACTGCCTGTAGAAAATCAGTGACTGACTGGCGAGGGTGCATTCCTTTCTCAAATCGGTTATAGAGGCCCCTCCAAAACCTTCCATGGTGAAAAATAAGTTTGAAGAGTTAGTATATGCACAAGTACAGAAGATTATCATCGAGCAATTCTCATGATATATGTTCTTAAGACGTGCTAGCTCATGGTACACACATGAAGGGCTAGCTCACAATGCTGTATATTCTCCCATGCCAGAGAATTGGGCCGATTATACTAATGACACTCTGCTTTAACTCTGAGTGTGATCCAATTTTCTCGCATGGAAGAATTGCAGCACAGGTGTGGAGAAGATGGAGGACTTAATTTTTCCATCTTCTCCATTGTCTCTGTGCACGTACATCAGACTGCACTCGGATAACATAGTATATTATTGGTCCGAGTGCTATCCGATAAAACATCACATAGCACTAGCACTCGGCCGTGTTACGTGGCAATGTGAGCGAGTCCTAATGAGTCCCTCAGTGGCTGATCTATGGCTGGTGACTTCAGATTAGTGAAAATATGTGGTGGCAAGTTGGGCCTCATTACTCGGACAGCACACTGACACATCCTATCCTTACACTATTCACATGTCCGTTCTGTTATTTTGCTGACTGATGGTCTGTATATAAACAGAGACATCCCCTACATTGACCTTATTTGCGGACATCCAAGTTGCATCCTACTGCTATTCTTCATTTTCACTGACTGGGTACTTGAAGAAGCTTGGGAAACCTCTGTCACGTTGTTTTTGCATATGGCAAAACCATTGATAAAAACGGACATGTGGACTAAATATGCCCGAAAATTGGATCTAACACACTTGCAAAATTGGTCTGTTTTGTACAGGCAAACAAAAAAAAAACAGCTTTTGCCTGGATTCACACGTGTGTTTTGCGGTCTGAGTATGCTTCAATGCAAAGACTGGCTTCAGGTCTCCTGACCCAAACTCGACTTTATATTATGCGTTTATATAGAAAGTTCCCGATCAGGGACATCCGCATGCCCTATTAAAGGGGTTGTACCAAGTATATAAGTAATCCCCTATCAACGGGATTTAGGAATTGATCGCTAGGGGTCAGTTCCACAGAGAATGAATGGAGTAGAGATGTACATGCTCCCCCTCTGCTCTGTTCAAAGCTTGCTCTACAGAACCTCCTGGGGATTGTTGGGGGTCCCAGCGGTCTGACCCCCAAAGATCAATACTTTATCGCAGTCTAAATATGTGCAAAATGAATCACCGTGTCACAAGCTGTCATAGATGTCAGTAAATCTGTCTAAAGTGAATTGATTTGTGCCAGGCAGAAGATAGAACTGACGAGTGAGCTCTGACGCAACTGTAGCACCCTGAGGATTCGGCTGCTACAGGGGTATTGCACCTCAACCCAGAGGTGTGATATTCCACTCCCGGGTAAGGAAGGAGTGTGGAACTGAGCTCGGTAGGCTGCATGCACTACACACATCCCATTTCCGAGGAGCAGACCGACGGTACTCCCACTTAGAAATGTGCAGGTACGACCGAGTCTGTTCCTGGCTGGAGTGGGAGGGGGGTGGTACATCCCAAGTAGTGTAGGGGCAGATAGGGGGAGCAGCCTGGGTAAAGATAGGAGCTCATTGGGTGCTGGTCACCTGAGCTCACACATAGAGGGTGTATATAAGGTGGGCACCAACTAAGAACAGGGTCAGTTGCAGAGAGAAAGTCAGCGAGCAGAGGAGAAGAGAGACCCAGAGTGAGAGAGGAGAAAGAGAGACCCAGAGGGGGAAACAGAAGAGAGGACTCTAAGACCCCAAATTAAATCCCCGGGTGAAGAGTCGGCACAGGGTACCGGAACCCAAGCTGGTGGGGGCAAAAACACACCCCAGCCAGAGACCGGAGGCCGTGGGCAGCGTCTGCCACGGCCACCCACCACATCCACCACGAAGGCATACCACGTGGAGGGTCAGGGAACCCAAGGCCAAGGGTCTCCCAACAGAAGGCCCGAGGGAGCTGGACCTGGGTGGATCAATAGTGGGGACGGCCAGAGAAAGGACTGAAGGAGAGCTCAGGGTCACGCTCCGGACTTATTTGGGGGTTGGCTGGATCCAGAACCTGGTGGACGCAGCACGGCTCGGGAGGTCACTTGAAGCTGGAGTGACCGGAACATCAGCAGTGAGTAAACATCCTAAACTGCATAACCCGACTCTGTCTCTGATTGCCGTCTACACTGCATCACCACAACCCCCATCCTCTGCACCTGATCCCCCTGAGGCTATACCCCTCCCGTTGGGGGTTATCCTATCAAGCTGCACCAACACCACCAGCCTCAGCGGACCCTGCTGCAGCGGCGGCCACAGTGACCGCAACACAACGGGTGGCGTAGTCGACATTAAGAACTTAGTAACATCTGTAGGACTGCCACATACAACTGAGTTTGACACCCTGGGCACGGACCGGGTCACAGCCACTCGGAAGACTACAACTCCCATCTGATCCGGCTCCGGATATTCCCCCTAAAGAATATGGCCCAGGGGGCGCGTCAACTTTGGCGTAGTCGGCAGGATTACGTGCCCGCAACACCCGGGTACTGCGTGCCTGAAGAAAAGAACAAGTTTACCTCAAAAAGTAGTCTCCTGCCGGTTCCGGAGGGTCCCCGCCATCGGACCCCATCACCAGTCGATTCCAGCCGGTTGTCCGTCATTAACAGCGTTTTCCCGCCATCTGCAGAGTTTCCCGCCACTGGGAAGCGATTCCCGCCATTTCCAAAGGTTTCCCGCCTTGGAAGAGCGGACGCCATTATGGGCGTGCCAGAGGGTGGTGAGAGGCCACCTCCCATCGTGGGCCAGGACCGAAAATGGCGCCAAAAGTGGAAACCGCCCCCACCAACAGAGACTGTGATGCTAGAGGTGTCTGTCGGCGTGAAAGAACAGCCCCTGGAGCTGACAGTCACCAAGTGGCCCCGGGACCGCCCTCGAAGTGGGAGGAGACGAGAGAAAAGAACGAAGATGGGTGCCGCCTGGAGCAGTCTGGAGCGAGCGCACCCGGAGGCAAGAAGCCTGGAGAAGAGTAGCAGAGGAGCTCACCCGGAGATGGCGAGAGAGCAGAGCAGCACCGGCCCGCTGGCCAGGAGCCTGCTGGAAGAAGAGCAGAGCAGCACCGACCCGTTGGTCAGGAGCCTGCTGGAAACCACGACCCCACTAGGACTAGTGGAGGTCCTAGCACAGCTCCCCCGAGACCGGGAGTGTGCACAGACCGCTCTGGAGGGCCTCGCAAGGAGGATGGCCCGGGTACAGCGAGAGACATTGGCGGAGTGGAGCCGAGAGATGGCCCAGCAAATCAAGACCCGGAGCACGCCAGCCAAGATGAGGAGACAGACCGCCTCTGAGGATGGCGCGGGAGGACCCAAGGCCGGAGACGGCGCTGAGAAGGGAGCCGAACGAGTGGAGGCAGGTAAAGGGGACGTCTATACCCCAAACCGGGACACCGCTTACCTGCCCCAGCTCCCCGTCGCAGAGCCCGAAAGTCCCCCTGCTGTGCCCGAAAACGCCATGTCACCGACGCAGACTAGGCCCCAACCGGAAGCCGCCGCCGCGACCCCTGTGACGCCATGCGCACCGACCCCGAGCGTGGCAAAACAGGAAGTAACACCAGCCTGGTCGCAGGGCCTAGAATTCCCGGGCGTCGCATCACCAACAGCGCCCCCTACCTCCGCGGAGCCACCGGCCTGGTCGCAGGGCCAAGTAGCCCAGGGCGCCGCCGTCCTTACGGTGCCCTTCACTTTCCAGGTGCCCCAGGCCTGGCCGCAAGGCCTGGGCAACCCGGGCGCCGCCACCACCACCGCGCCCATAAAACCTAAAGTGCCGCATCTGGGAGAAGATCTGTTCGCCCAACACACATGGCCGGACGGGCAGCCCTTTGTCTGGCCCAGGGAGTACTACGAACAAGAGCTCCAAAAGAGGGCAAGGCCCATGTGTGAACCCCTGATCCCGGCTCCAAAGCCCGTTAAGAGGATCTCGCCCCCGCTAGCAGAAGCGCAGTTTGAGTGGGACCCCACCGGAGAAGATCTCATGGGGTTCACTCAGGAGACCCGGGCAGCCGCAGCGGAGCGTGCAGAGTGCTGCCGCCAGCAGCTCGAGGTCTTTGAGAGGGAGCGGAGAGAGAGGCGGGTCCGGGAACAACAAGCCCAGATAAGGAGCGCGGAGCAGAAGAGCCGGGCCAGGAGAGACCCCCGTGCAGCGCATAGTCCCCGCACCACCGGGACTGTGATCAAGTTTAACATGCAGCATGGGTGGGGCTTCATCCGAGACCACCGCACCCCAGGCGACGTCTTCGTGACCAGGAGAGACGTTGAGTCCCACCTGCCGGAGGGACACAGAGGTCGTGACCTTTACATCGGGGACGAGGTCACCTTCACCCGGCACAAGTGTGCCAAAGGACCCTACGCCCTCCATGTGCATCGCCTGACGGAGGAAGAGCTGCGGTGTGAGGAGGAAGAACAAGAGGACCCGGACGGGTCTGAAGTAAAAGGTAACCACAAAGAAAGAGCAGGAGGACGTCGTCGTTGAGTACAGCGGAGTAGAAGCTGTATATAGATGCCCGTCGGGGCACAGTGAACTGTTGCTATTATAGTCCCCGTTGGGACCAGCAAATTGAACTGTTACCCGTATTACCCTTAATCCCACTGACCGAGGACTGAGAGCGGTCATTCCTCCCCAATACCTGGCCGAGGACTGAGAGCGGCCATACCCTTGTATATAGTTGCGCGTCCTAGAGCGCCCCCTACTGGTTTTACTGTAAAACCACCTTAAAGAAAGGAACTGTCGCACTTTGCCCGGTCAACAGTTGCCCAGTGACCGGAGGAGGAGCCAGAGGCGACGAGAAAGTTTTATATAAAGAGTGTTATGATGCTGCTAATTTATGTTTTATATGTTTTATATGTTTATGTTTATATGAAAATTTTTGTATGTTTTGTGATGTTTTTGTCTTACAGCCCGAGGGCGTGCTGTGATTTACCAGGGGGGAATGTAGCACCCTGAGGATTCGGCTGCTACAGGGGTATTGCACCTCAACCCAGAGGTGTGATATTCCACTCCCGGGTAAGGAAGGAGTGTGGAACTGAGCTCGGTAGGCTGCATGCACTACACACATCCCATTTCCGAGGAGCAGACCGACGGTACTCCCACTTAGAAATGTGCAGGTACGACCGAGTCTGTTCCTGGCTGGAGTGGGAGGGGGGTGGTACATCCCAAGTAGTGTAGGGGCAGATAGGGGGAGCAGCCTGGGTAAAGATAGGAGCTCATTGGGTGCTGGTCACCTGAGCTCACACATAGAGGGTGTATATAAGGTGGGCACCAACTAAGAACAGGGTCAGTTGCAGAGAGAAAGTCAGCGAGCAGAGGAGAAGAGAGACCCAGAGTGAGAGAGGAGAAAGAGAGACCCAGAGGGGGAAACAGAAGAGAGGACTCTAAGACCCCAAATTAAATCCCCGGGTGAAGAGTCGGCACAGGGTACCGGAACCCAAGCTGGTGGGGGCAAAAACACACCCCAGCCAGAGACCGGAGGCCGTGGGCAGCGTCTGCCACGGCCACCCACCACATCCACCACGAAGGCATACCACGTGGAGGGTCAGGGAACCCAAGGCCAAGGGTCTCCCAACAGAAGGCCCGAGGGAGCTGGACCTGGGTGGATCAATAGTGGGGACGGCCAGAGAAAGGACTGAAGGAGAGCTCAGGGTCACGCTCCGGACTTATTTGGGGGTTGGCTGGATCCAGAACCTGGTGGACGCAGCACGGCTCGGGAGGTCACTTGAAGCTGGAGTGACCGGAACATCAGCAGTGAGTAAACATCCTAAACTGCATAACCCGACTCTGTCTCTGATTGCCGTCTACACTGCATCACCACAACCCCCATCCTCTGCACCTGATCCCCCTGAGGCTATACCCCTCCCGTTGGGGGTTATCCTATCAAGCTGCACCAACACCACCAGCCTCAGCGGACCCTGCTGCAGCGGCGGCCACAGTGACCGCAACACAACGGGTGGCGTAGTCGACATTAAGAACTTAGTAACATCTGTAGGACTGCCACATACAACTGAGTTTGACACCCTGGGCACGGACCGGGTCACAGCCACTCGGAAGACTACAACTCCCATCTGATCCGGCTCCGGATATTCCCCCTAAAGAATATGGCCCAGGGGGCGCGTCACAACCCCTAAATGTAGACCATGGTTACAAGTGGGAAGAGTGTTGGGCCTTGGATTTCACCACTGAAGGACACATTGGGCTCATGATACGTCACCCCGCTTCTTTCACCTGTAAAGTTAGGGTTGATGTTTCTATATATGAATGATAAGTATATGGTGTGTTAGAGTTCTGCTGCTTTATTCAGTGCAGAGGAGGAATCAGAATAACCTCTTACCTGAAGTGGCATGGAGTGGTGTGTGGTCTCAGAGTTCCTTGGGTCTGACTGTGATCTGCTCTGTACAGAGGGTTCATGTAATCCAACCGCTGCTTCCACAGGTAAGACCAGAGGGAGTAGGTCCTCTCCTGAATTCTGGAAGATGATGATTGCATCACTGATATATTGAGATTATGAGAGCTGCAAGTATACCCGTCACCACTGCAACCTGCACTAACACTAAGGGCTCATTCAGACGGACATTTTTTGTGTACGAGTCCTATTTGTGTTATTTCCAGATACGACTTGTACCTAGAAGAGTGAATGGGGCCATTCACATATCTGTGATTGTTTGAGAGACGGAAAATCGTGGCAAAATGTACGATAGTACGATAGTTATCTGAGTGTCAGGTCAAAATTAACAATGCACATCCATGGGTCAGTGAAAAAAAAAAAATCGGCCAACAATTAATTGCCATCTGAGCGCTGTCCAGTTTTCCAGGTCTGTTTGATGGAAAAAGATGAAGAAACTGAAGCTCAGGCCAAACTCTAATGATAAAAACTGACACTGACCAAACTGGTGAAACTGTGCCTGATTCTCTTATATGAATGAGCCACAAGTTCTATAGCTTTCAGTGTTTCTTTGCATAGTAGCTGTGTAGCTTCATAGTCAAAATTGGAAAATCCGGTTCCAAAAAGTAGATGGAAAGATGCACTGAACTGCTTGGCCCCACCACGGTGCACCGAGCGCCTGTACTTGATTTGAACAGTCCTTCTGTACTGACAGTCCCTTTACAGCAGTGTTCCCCAACTCCAGTCCTCAGGACCCACCAACAGATCATGTTTTCAGGATTTCCTTAGTATTGCACAGCTGATGGAATTATTGCCTGTGCAGGTGATGCAATTATCAGCTGTGCAATACTAAGGAAATCCTGAAAACATGGCCTGTTGGTGGGTCCTGAGGACTGGAGTTGAGAACCACTGCTGTAAAGGGTTAGGAGATAACTTTCTGAATGCAGGAGGTCTGACCGATGGGACTTTTAGCGATGCTGAGAATGGGGCTCTTCAGTGATCAGCAGAAGGCCTCATTCACATGTACAGGTTTAAACAGGTATGTGAAAAAATGGTATCAGTGTGTCCATTTTTACCATCATTGTGTTATCAGTGTTCTTCTCGTATGGATAAATATGTTATAAAGTTTCTCCTATGCTTTGTAATGTTAAAGAAGTTGTCCAGTACTTTATATTACTCCCCCCCCAATGTATCCCCCCGGGGCCCCTAAGACTTTGCTGATAATGCCTGTGAGCTTCGCTATCGGTGGCCGCTCACAGGCATCACGTGACCCCACGCTGATGTCACGACAAGTGAGGCGTGACTCAGCGCTGGGGTCCCTACGGTGGCTGCTGGGTTGTGGGCAGGGTTACACCTCCTCCCCACGCGTCACTCGCAGCATCTACCGCGCTTTCCCAATGAATGGGGAGAGGCAGAGCGTGCGGTGGATGCCGGGTGTGATGTGGGGGGGGTAACCCCGCCCAAAGTCTGGCATCCACCTGGAACGTGGAAGACAGAGACCCCCGGCTGCTGCCAGCGACATCGGCGGGGGTCACGTGATGCCTGTGAGCGGCCAGTGATAGCGCCACTCACAGGCATTATCTGCAACGGTAGGTAATTACAAAAATCCTTAGGGGTCTCGGGGAGACACATTGGGGGGGGGGGGTAATATAAAGTACTGGACAACCCCTTTAATCTCGGACAGCACCATGATGCCATCCGTGGGCTGTCTATGTTCTTCATGGACCCATAGACTTGTATAGGTCTTTTTCATCTGTGATATTGGAAGAAAAAACAGACATGTCTCCGTGAGTTTTGCACAGACACATAGTCCATGAAAATCCACAGGCATGTGAATAGCATTAGCATTAACACGTACATGTGGATACGGATGTCTGAATGAGGCCTCAATGAGAGCTTGATATTTTAAGAATATCTCTTTAAAGCCATGATCCTCTAGTTACAAGGATGTATCTCATGTCCTTGGCTACTGACCTGCAGGTTAGGACATTTTGTGACTGGGAAAGAAGATCTACAAGATTTCAACATTACTCAGGACAGAGAATATCTTCAAGAAGTATCTTCTAGTGGACCATTGGTTACATCAGGAACTGTGCAATTCTTAAATCCATGTACCCATCTTATTTTATTATTGGCATTTTGATTTCACCATTCTTATGTTTCTCTGTACAGTGGCACTGCCAGCGATGCCAGCGACCCAGATGGGCAGGAAAAAACTGAAATGGTTTAGGTTCACATACCCATTCAGTCTCCGGATATGTGGGAGTCCCTAAGGTCTGACACCCCCACCAATCCTGAAGTGATGGCATATCTTACCAATATGCCATCACTTTATACATTTTTCTCCTGCACAGTTATTGAAAATTTTTTGCCAAGGTTCAACCTTCACAGTTTATAAGTGATTGCTGTTATCCAGACTGTGGGGCACCGTGTGATCAGATCAGCATCAGGGACACGTCAACCATCCATATTCTATTTCTGTTACAAGCCTATAGTGACCATACACAGAGCACATATTCTCTCACATCAGTTCCTTCCTCTCCTTCTCGCAGTTGCACAGAAAGTTTCCATACTGACAGGAGTATATATGGTGTTGTATGTGGACCAAGAATCTCTCATTAAATTCAAACGCACAGGGAAACTGCTCCATGAGCTGCCAGACACATTCCAGGAACTGGTCTATCACTGGGGACACCTCCTTGGGATCCCCATCTAAATTTCCATACCTTAAAAAAAAAAAAATATATGCTGAAGCAATGCAATTGGGGTATATGCATGCAACATCTTTTTCAGGTGGACTGCACTCCCAAAACCGCCTGAGACTGGGAATGGCACAGAAAAACTACAGTAAGTATATTATATTAGAATGTATGGTGTTTTTTTTTTGTCTCTTTTGCTGAGAGGAGGAGAGCTGATGGAAGATTTGGAAAGTGACACAGCTAAACTCAGCTGTGCTGACCCTAGCCCCACACTGACTGCTGGGCCCATATCTGAAATGTGTTGATTGATGGGATTTGAATACAGTTGATATTCTAATCATGCAGGAGGTTAGACCAGGAGATCCGGGCTTTCATTATAACCCACACACTGAGAAACCTGCTGTAAGATATGGTGTGGAGGTGTTCTTTTTCTAGCATCTTGCTGCCTGTTTATAATTGGACAACATCGTACAAGGAGAAGTACATGCCCCACAGTGAAAGCTCTCTGATAACACCCACTTGGATGTAACGAAAATTAACTCATTAGGTGACAAATACTTTGATTGTTAATATCCCTGCAACAGAGATGCAAAATAAAAAAAGAACTAACAATTATTTTTTTTTCTGCTCTGAAGCTACAACGTGTTTTCAGTTGAACATGAAAAATTTGGTGAAAGGCCCTCTGTAAATAAGTGACTCTGTTTGACTTTTCCAACATATGTGCAGTGACCAGGGTTACCTGTGATTAAATTTGTGTCCAAATGAAATCCAGTCTTTTTCAATTAACACCTAATAGTAATTGGGAAAAATAAAAGTTACACTATGCAAAAAATATCAACTCCGTAAATCTCCACCAGTACATAGAGTATATGAAGTGAAACCTCTTACCATAAATACTCTGATGGTTCGGTAATAGGGGTCAAGTAACAGACTGGATACAGAGCAGACCTGAGCGGTGCGGTCCCATCCATCAGAACAATGAACGAGCACGCTGGCGCCCTCTTCTGACACGGCCTAAATGTGCAAATTAAATGTAAAATATTACACATTTATATAATTACAAATCTCGTTTATTCTCAGCACTAAAAGGATCATTTTTGTACAGTCCGTGCCTAGAATAGTACAAATCAGACAAGCAGCACTAGAATATGAACAGATACAACACATCTTACCTTTACAATGAAGATACCAGCATCTAGGATTGTTTTCACGTGTTTTAACCAGCCAGAGGATTCAAGACCCCAAAGAAATTCACCCATAGAAGGAGATCGGAGCTCACAAACTGCAATCATGAACAGAACAATAAGCTCACTATAGCAACAGATTCTGTATGTGAAGTATTTCTGCTCCAAGACTTGAGATAGAGAATATATATATATATATATATATATATATATATATATATATATATATATATACAGTCATGGCCAAAAGTATTGAGAATGACACCAAAATTATATTTTCACATGATCTGCTGGCCTCTGGTTTTTATTAGTGTTTGTCTGATGTTTATATCACATACAGAAATATAATTGCAATCATATTATGAGTACCAATAGGTTATATTGACAGTTAGAATGAGTTAATGCAGCAAGTCAATATTTGCAGTGTTGCCCCTTCTTCTTCAAGACCTCTGTAATTCTCCCTGGCATGCTCTCAATCAACTTTTGGACCAAATCCTGACTGATAGCAGTCCATTCTTGCATAATCAATGCTTGCATTTTGCCAGAATTTGTTGGTTTTTGTTTGTCCACCCGTCTCTTGATGATTGACCACAAGTTCTCAATGGGATTAAGATCTGGGGAGTTTCCAGGCCATGGACCCAAAATCTCTATGTTTTGTTCCATGAGCCATTTAGTTATCACCTTTGCTTTAGGGCAAGGTGCTCCATCATGCTGGAAAAGGCATTGTTGGGCGCCAAACCGCTCTTGGACGGTTGGGAGAAGTTGCTCTTGGAGGACATTCTGGTACCATTCTTTATTCATGGCTGTGTTTTAGGCAAGACTGTGAGTGAGCCGATTCCCTTGGCTGAGAAGCAACCCCACACATGAATGGTTTCAGGATGCTTTACAGTTGGCATGAGACAAGACTGGTGGTAGCGCTCACCTCTTCTCCGAATAAGCTGTTTTCCAGATGTCCCAAACAATCGAAAAAGGGATTCATCAGAGAAAATGATTTTGCCCCAGTCCTCAGCAGTCCACTCCCTGTACCTTTTGCAGAAAATCAGTCGGTCCCTGATGTTTTTTCTGGAGAGAAGTGGCTTCTTTGCTGCCCTCCTTGAATCCAGCCCTTGCTCAAAGAGTCTCCGCCTCACAGTGCGTGCAGAAGCACTCACACCAGCCTGCTGCCATTCCTGAGCAAGCTCGGCACTGCTGGTAGTCCGATCCCACAGCTGAAACAGTTTTAAGATACGGTCCTGGCGCTTGCTGGTCTTTCTTGGGCGCCCTGGAGCCTTTTTGACAACAATGGAAGCTCTCTCCTTGAACTTCTTGATGATGCGATAGATTGTTGACTGAGGTGCAATTTTTGTAGCTGCGATACTCTTCCCTGTTAGGCCATTTTTGTGCAGTGCAATGATGGCTGCACGTGTTTCTTTAGAGATAACCATGGTTAACTGAAGAGAAACAATGATACCAAGAACCAGCCTCCTTTTAAAGTGTCCAGTGATGTCATTCTTACTTAATCATGACTGATTGATCGCCAGCCCTGTCCTCATCAACACCCACACCTGTGTTAATGGATCAATCACTAAAACGATGTTAGCTGCTCCTTTTAAGGCAGGACTGCAATGATGTTGAAATGTGTTTTGGGGGTTAAAGTTCATTTTCTGGGCAAATATTGACTTTGCAAGTACAGTAATTGCTGTTAAGCTGATCACTCTTTGACATTCAGGAGTATATGCAAATTGCCATTACAAAAAATGAAGCAGTAAACTTTGGAAAAATTACTATTTGTCTCATTCTCAATACTTTTGGCCATGACTGTATATATATATATATATATATATATATATATATATATATATATATATGGGTTGTGTAGGATACTCCAAGTGCGGATATGACTTAAAAATTGTACAATGAAATTGTAAAATTCTGTATTATTTATTATATTGGGATTGGTCACTTTATATAAAAAAATTCCAAAAGGGTGATAAAATGTAATGTTTGGCACATACAACTATAGATTACTTCCCCGGAGTTTGCCTTCTTCCTAAGGTGCGCCTGGAGGCCATGTTTCTCCCCAGGTAAGTTATACACCTCTACCCATCTACGTGATGTACAAGAAAACATGATTCATCAGACCAGAACCCTTTCTTCTATTACTCTATGGTTCAGTTCTGATGCCCATATACCCTTGTAGGTGCTTTTGGCTGTAACCGGGTCAGCATGACAATGACCAGTGTGCATCTCCATATGTAATAAGCTGCAATACTTTATCCTGACATCTTTTCTTCATAGCCAAAACTTAATTTTTCAGCAATATGTGCCACAGTATTTCTTCTGCAGCACCGGACCAGCTGGGGCTACTGTACCTTTCGTTCCACACAAGTATCAATGAGCCTTGGGCGCCCATGACTCCGCCACCTGCTCACCGGATGTTCTACCCTGGTAGGCACTAACTATTGTATGCCAGGCACACCCCACAACACCTGCTGTTTTTGAGATCTTCTGACAACCCTCATGGGGGCACCTCTGACAAGGAGAATATTGAGATCTCTAGACATCATGATTTGTCCATTGAAAATGGAGCTGTTTAGGGAATAGAGCGCACAGAACATAGGGAAAAAAAACAGTGGAGGGGGAAAGAAATAATTTGAGGTGCTCACCTGGAGGGATTGTGAGAGTCACAGCTCCTAAACCAGGAGTAATATAACGCTAGCTGCCATCTATAAGAAATATCTTTTATGTATTCTTTTACCCTATGCACAAAATAAACGTTCATGGAAAACTATGAATTGGCAGCAGCGTGTGCAATGTCCTCAAGGGCCAACATACATACGCTGAAAGTAGATTTGCAAATAACATTTTTCGCTGTTGCCCGTTCCTGTGGCACCATTAATGTACTAGGCCTTAATGAGTTTGGTGACATAACGTCTTGTGATCGCTATTTTAACTCTCTAAGAACCAGGGAGTTTTTTATTTAAGCGCTTTTTGTGTTTATGGAGCTGACGTTTTTATTGATACCAATTTGGAGCACATATAACGTTTTGCTAGCTTTGTATTGGATTTTTTTTGTTAAGTGAGGTGACAAAGAACCCACAATTTTGGCATTTTGATTTTTTTTTTCTGCAATGTTTACCGTAAAGGTTAATTACCATAATTCCATACTTTGATACATCTGACTTTTACGGATGTGGCGATACCAAATGTTTTTTTTTCCGTTTCTTTGTTTTTAATAGGGAAAACGTGGGATAGTTAAAAATTATCTATTTTTTATATTTTGACTTTTTATTTTTTTTTTCATTTTTTTTGTACCCATTAGTGGACTTAAACATGTGATCCTTGGATTGCTTATATATACTGTAATACCACAGTATTGCGGTATTTACTAGAAATCATGGTTGCCTATGGCACTCAGTCTGCTGTAAAAAGTACTAAGATGGGCCTTAAAGGTAAAGGCATTTTGCCCATAGCGGTAGACCACGTGGCCACTATGGCGCTCATTAGCTGGGAAAGCCTGATGCTACAGGGCTTTCTTCTTCCGCATATCATTCTTTGAAAGATGGCCTTTGTTCCTCATCATTCAGCCTGTACGTCTGTGCTCGAAGTCTCAGCACTGCAGGTGCAATGACGTCACTAGATCGGGCCCTCTGTGCGGAGTTTTTTTTTATTTTGGCAACAAGAAAAGCGTATACTGTGGGATCCATCATACATGATGTGGGGCGGCCATCATACTGTGTGAGCGAACTGTTGGGGGCCATCATACTGTGTGAGCGAACTGTTGGGGGCCATCATACTGTGTGAGCGAACTGTGGAAGACATCATACTGTGTGTGTATATGTGTGGGGGGCTGTAAGAGCATCATACTGTGTGTGTGTGTGGGGGGGGAGTAGTGTAGGTGCATTATACTGGTGGGGTTTGCCATGGGGTCATCATGTTGTCCATGTAAGGACTACTGTGGGAGAAAATTATGACAGGAGATTCACTCCGAGGTATCGCACCGTGTGTGGAGGGCAGCATACTCTATGGGGTTTATTAAAATGGTATCAGTGTGTGCAAACAAGAGGAATCAGTAGCAGGGGCATTATTTCTGTGTCCAAGCCACAAAACATGTCCTCTCCCTGTATTTAAAAGTTGGAAAGTAGGCCCTTGTGTGACTGCATCAATATGTTTTAACCCTGCCTAGTCCATCAATATAGACTCTTGGTATGGGGCCCCATGATTTCTATGAACGCCTCTGCTTAAGCTGGCCCCCGGCTGCTGTGGTAACCCATCGATTAACAGCGCACATTCAAAATAGTTAACAGACACCATCAGCTTCTTGTGGAGTTCCTGAGCCACCTCCACACACGCAGGCTCCTTCTCAGGATGTTCATTCACATCCTAATGCGGTGAGAGGTTACATATAAAAATAAAATCCTAAAATCTTGGAATTTTTGCTTTGCCCACTAATACTCCATTTACACAGACAGATTAGTGGCAGTAAACCACCACTAACTGGTAAATATTTACTGATTGTCGGAGATTTAGAAGCCTGTTTACACAGGAAAACCATGCTAAATGATGTGCGTTGAACGTTCAGAAGGCGTAAGCTTTGCAGCTCCTCAGAAGAATTTTTTATTTTTACCAGGAGACCTGGACCCCCGTGGTCTAGAGGTCTCAGGGGGTCTCAGCGCTGCTGGGACCCCTGGCCCTCCCCTGGCGGATCTGCGTACCCCCTAAGGAGGTCCCCGCATAAGCCTGCCGGCCCCGGGGGATACAGGGTGCTCCCTGGCGGAGACGCACACTGCATCTAGGGGTCCCTGCGAGCTCCGCCGTGGGGGGGAGCGAAGGGCCATGGCGTCACACATCCCTGGGGGTCCCTGTGGCGCTCAGCTGGGTAAGTGCCCTGTGTGTGTGTGTGTGTTACTGTCTTATGGTGACTGCACCTTTTGTCTTTTCAGGCAGAGGTGTAATACTGGAGAATGCACATCACCGCTGCTGTTAGCAGGGGAGCGGGTCAGAGGAGCGCGGGCTCCGTTAGTGTAACGGGGGGCGTGGCTTATGTTCTTGGCTGCCTGCCATCGTCTGTGCAGACAGGAAGCGCCTGGAAAGCGCGCGCTGGGCAGTCCCCGCCCCCCTCCTGCCTTCCTTCTCTTCGGCTCTGCAAACGGCCATTGCCTCACGTAGCTCAGCGCTGTCCTCTCCCTCCCCCCTGCTCTCCGCTCTCACACACAGGCTCCAGGAAGCTGGTGAGTCATCTGTTTGTCTCATCTCTACAGCACAGAACGCTGCTGTCTTCTCTGCTGCATGCACACCTTAGTCCTTTTAAGGCAAGGTGCATTGCGTGTTCAGCAGCATTAACCCCTTCTGGCCATCATCAGAAAACCTTTTTTCTGCAATGCTGGGGTAGCTTTTCTCCCTCTAAGGAGAATCTTTAACACTTCAGTGCTTGGTAAATTGTTTTGTGGGAACAGGCTGTGATAGCAGGATCTCACTTCCCCGGTTACTGTGCTCTTGTAAGGGGTTATTACTGCTCTTTCCGCGACGCTCGCTACTGAGTAGGGGGCATGTCGGATCAGGGTCCAGGCGGCGCGGACCTCTCTCCCGGCCCGCTTCAGGATCGGTCACGCGTATCTGATATGCCGGGGTTGACGGCGTCAGGTTCGTCTCTGGTCAGGGGCCTCAGTGATGTTAAAGTGCTCACTCGCTCCATTGACAGTCTGTCTGACCTCCTGGGTCACTGGGTATCAGCTAAGTCCCTACCGGCGCGGGGCAAGAAGCGCCACAGGCCTGTGGTGGCGCTGTCTCCTCCGCGCAGCGCATCAAAGGCTTCGGATTCACCGACAAGCTCTGCTGGTGAGATCTCCGATTCTGATGAAGAGGATCGGCAGGGTCGCTCGGCTTCGCTTTCAGGCCACGTGGATGCTCTTATTGGAGCCATGCGGGAAGTGTTATAGCTGTCTGAAGAGGTGACGAGGCCGGGCAAGTCGGCCCGGCTGTATCAGGAGTCGCGTCGGGCTCGTTCGACACTGCCAGCGCACGATGAACTTAACGAGGCGGTGGAGAGAGAATGCCTGTGTCCGGATAAGCGCTTCCAAGGGATGCGGTTTTTTGATGCCCTGTATCCCTGCTCCACAGAGACGATCGCTAATTGGGTCCCCTCTCCTGAAGTGGACGTGCCATTGTCTCAGCTGAGCAAATCTTCTTTGCTTCCGGTTAAAGGGAAGGCGAGTCTACAGGATCCGCTGGACAGAAGGACGGAGTTAGCGGCGAAGTCCATCTACGAGGCCGTGGGTCATGGATTCCGAGCGGCCTTGGGGGCCATGTGGGGACAGCCTGTACATCTAGTGCACTAGTTAGGCGTTGGGCCAGATGGTGATGCTGAGCAGTGTCTGCCCTGGCTGGACCAGAATGGGAGACCACAGAATCCACAGATGATTCTGACCCAATTTCATGCCCAGCACATGCCTGACACCTAACATTATACTGGTGAGGCTTCCCTGAGATGGTTGGATCAGCTGCGGTCAGCATGGCAAGATGGGACTCCGCTGTCTGATGTGGAAAGGCTCTTCCAGCTGTTGGAAGAGGTGGCCCGATATAGCAGAGACGCAGTGCTGGATACTACTTTGTTTCTGTCCAGGGCTCAAGCCTCGGCCGTCACAGTCAGTAGAGCACTGTGGCTCAAACAGTGGACTGGAGACGCAGTATCCAAACAAGGTTTGCTTACTCTGGCGTACAAGGGCGGTCTGCTTTTTGGTTCGGACCTCACGGAGCTGATTGCTAAGGCCAAGGATGTGGCTTTGCCACAGCGGAAAGCAGCGGCCTCTACGTCTGACAGGTCAAGTGCCGGTAGTGGTCGTCGGTCCTTTCGACCCAGGGGACGATTCGATCAGCCCTCTTGGAGATTGGGTCGTCCCTCGTCTTCCAGTAAGAAGTCCACCCAGAAATCCCGTACTCCCTGGAAACAGCATTTCCGTCGGGACAAAAGGGAGGCTGACAAAAAGCCCGCTAAGGCGGACTGACGCCAGGATCCCTCTCGAGGGCTCTCGGGTGGGAGGTCGGCTGCTACAATTCGGGTCGGTTTGGGCGTCCCACGAATCAGACGCCTGGGTGACACGGGTTGTGTCAGCGGGCTATTTCATAGAGTTTCACTCTCTACCCCCGGACAGGTTTCGTCAGTCTCGCATCCCGTCCGTGCCCAAGCTGGCTGCTGCTCTGCTGCGGGAGGTCAACTCTCTTCTGCAGCAGGGTGTAGTGGTTCCGTTTCCGCCGGAGGACCGGGGAAGGGGGTTTTTACTCTAACCTTTTTGTGGTCCCCAAAAAAGGAGGACAAGTTTCATCCCATTCTGGACCTCAAGGATTTGAATCTTCATGTCCGAATCCGGAAATTCCGTATGGAGTCTCTTAGCCCCGTCGTGGCGGCCTTGTCGCAGTACGATTTTTTGGTGTCGATCGACATCCGCGACGCCTATTTGCATGTCCCTGTTGGCAGGGCTCACCAGTGCTTCCTGCGTTTCGCCGTAGGGCAGGCCCATTACCAATTTGTGGCCCTACCTTTCGGGTTGGTCTCGGCGCCCAGGGTTTTTACAAATGTTCTGGCGCCGCTCATGGCGCTCCTTCGAAAGCAAGGAGTTCCGATTCTCCCCTACCTGGACGACCTGTTAATTGTGGCGCCCACAGCGGAGGAGGCAGTGACAGCTCGCGATCTCTCCCTTCAGCACCTGGAAGACTTCGGGTGGCTGGTCAATTGGAAGAAGTCGTCATTGGAGCCGTCGCAGTCAATCCTGTTCTTGGGGATGCATTTCGACACAGTACGGGCAGTGGTGTCCCTCCCTCCGGACAAACAAGCGAACCTTCGTCACCACGTCCAGGCTATGAGGTCGGTGAGGGCGATGTCCCTTCGGAAGTGCATGCGCCTTCTGGGTCTGATGGTGGCAGCAATGGAAGCGGTGCCGTTTGCACAATTTCATTCCCGGGATCTCCAAGATCTTATTCTGACCCGTTGGGACCGATCGCCAACTTCGCTGGATCGCTGTGTCGTCATCTCCCGCAGGGTGCGAGAGTCTCTTGGATGGTGGTTACGTCTGGAGGCTGTATAGGTGTAGTTTTTTATTTTTTACTTTATTTTAGGTGGCGATCAGGTAATGTATGAACTAATTTATTTTAGGTAACCACTGGCCACCAATGAAAAATGTATTTAAAATTTATTGGGGACCAAAAACAAAAAAAATATATGGGGGGCCTAAAAACATAAAAGATGTATAGGGGCAAAAATAACATATGGGGCAGTTTAAATAGCAGGATCAGGCTGATGGGAACTACTGCTCCCATCGAGCTGATCCTGCTGGCACGAGTGGACGGGGGACAGACAAAGGCCGATGTGAGTAGTAGTGTCACATCGGCCTATGTCTGCCTGCACGCAGACATCGCGCACACACCCGCACACATCGCACAGACACCCGCGCACACTCCAATCATGATGGGTCTGATGGTCTGGGAGGTGAGGCTGACCTGTGCGGCCGTGGGAAAGTTCATGTGAGTTCATGCAGTGAAGCATGAACTCACATGAACCCTCTGAGGGCACCGCAGCTACTTCAAATGAACAGCTGATCAGCATCACCTGATACCTCAGCTGTTCATTTGAAATAACCGGCGGGAGAGCGCAGCACAAAACGGGAAAGCCGGTGGTGAAGTCTTTTCCCTGCCGGCTTCCCCGCCTGGGTCCTTCGCTCCCTGCTCCTTGGTGCTGCGCTCCCCGCCCGGTCCTAACTTACGATCGGGATGTGAGGTGGCGGGGGGAGCGCAGGATCGGGGTGGGAGGCTGCGGGGAAGCAGTATGGGGCTGTGTGATTGTTTAAAAGCCGGCGGCTTTTTACCGCCTGCCGGCTTTTAAACAATCAGGAGAATTCTCTCACGCTGGGATGGCATTCCGATATTAGCGTCCCATTGACTTGCATTGGTTTCCGGTATCGGAATCGGCGATATCCGATACTTTTTGGGTATCGGTCCGATCCAATCCGATCCGATATTTCCCGATATCGGAAGGTATCGCTCAACATTAAGTAATACATAAGAATAATATGTACTATGTCTGACCACTACAAACACTCATCTGAACTGGTCCAAGTGCTGTCAGGTTTTTTCACGGGCAGCACTTAGACAATACGGTCGTGTGAATATAGGCTTATGATGCATCTGGTAATAAACATGTTAAGGATGGGCCGCTACTCATGGGCCACTGCTGTGTGCTTGCCCCCCAGGCTAAAATGTGCCAGCCAGCCCCTGCTGCACCGGGTGCCAGAAAACCTAGATACACCTTTGGAATAGGTATCCTGCAAAGTAAGGATGGGGTTTGGTGTTTTTAAATGATTTTATTGACTCTGTGCATTTATATTTTGTATCAATAATATGATATGGTTATATATATCTTCTGGATATCAGGAGGGCTTATCCCTGTGCCTTGACTCTCTCCTTCTCCTTCGATGTCCTGTATAGGCCAAAAAAAACTACGCGTTTCGAGGACTCACAGTTCCTCTTCGTCAGCTTCTCGCTGGTAGTCAAACTGGTAACCTAATAAAGTCCAAACGCCCCCCACAAAGATAATACAACCAAAGAAATGGAGGAAGATCCAATACTAACAAGACAGTGCAAAAGGACATATGGAGGTGCAATAGAACTAAGATAGAATTCCAATAAGAATAGACTGTGTGTGAAAAAAATAATAATAAAAAAGACTTTGTTCAAACTTTCACAATTAGTTAAAAATGAATAAAAATTATATACTTATATTTCTGATGGCTATAAAAAACAGTCTGTTAATCAGTGTATATTACCAGGATAGTATAAATTCGGCACTTAGTACCATCCAGAGATAAAAAGGAAAAAATGAAGGAGAAAAATAAAAACATTATATAGTATCTCCAATAGGGGTATCAATGTATAGAAACAAATACATATATAAAATAGGTGGATTCAAAGGAATATATCCAAAAGACATATTATATTGATAAAATATAAGGAGGTTCATAAAAGTGCAATGTAAATGTTCAATTGGTACTGGGATAAAAAATACATACAGTATATACCGCTGCGAGTTGAAGGCATACAGCTGACTCTCGTGATTAAGGCCCTTCAGAGCCAAGCTATTTAATGTGAAGATCCATTTGGATTCCATCCGCGACATTAATCTCAGGTAATCACCTCCCCTCCATTTTCTGGGGACTAATCGGATCCCACAAAACTTAGTGTCCTTATAAGATTGGTTGTGGAACTTCCGGTAGTGCCGGGACAGTGGATGCCCTTCAAAACCTTCATTCATGTTGATAAAGTGTTCCTTCAGCCTTTTGATAACTTGCGCTTTGTACAGACATCTCCTCCTGCCAAGGCATAAAAAGGGCGTGGCTTGGGGTGTGGATAGGGGCGTGGCCAGACTACGCGTGCCGCATGGTTTCGCCCTCTTTCTAGTCCTCATAGGTTGGCGGTATGCTTGTACTGAGGAGATCTGGGATATCAGTGATTAGGTCCCATATTGTGCACTGTAAGGTCTGGAAAAGCTCCTTCTATCCGTCTCTGTAGCACCAGAGGAAGAACAGAGGGGAAAAGACAGGATTTTCTACATGTCGCGTTATGTAGATGTTCTGCAGATTTATCACAACCGTCCACAAGAAGAAACTGCCATCACAGAGCCGCCTTTAGCTGTTGGAAAAGTTTAAACTTAGTTTTGAATAGTTGCTATAGCCAACAAGGACTTTCTATTTATGCTGGGTCACATGATGCTGGTGCTGGGTGATGTCATGTGACGGAATGTTGTGGGTGATGATGTCACAGAGGGCGTTGTGATGTCACCCTTGGGGTATATAAGGGGGCTCCATCCACCTGGAGCTCATATCTCATTGGCCATATCTTGGTGCTGAGATACCCCCTGGAGACAATGAGGATCGCCATATTGTTTCTGTGCTGTACCCTGTTCTACCCTGTGAATTACCATAGGCTGCCGGTGAGTACCTGTCTATTATTACATATGGAGGACGTTTAGAATCAGCTGCGGCAGGGGAAGGGGATGGGGAGGGGGGTCCTGTAAGAATTTACCTGCGGGAATAAGAGGTTATGGCAGGGAAAGGAGCTTAGGAAGTGACAGTCAGAGGGGATATAAGTGTGGGGTGACCCCTCTGACTCCCACATTCCTGCCTTGTCCTTGTAGTGATTAATGACTTTGGTGTTGTCCCTTATATATCACTTTGCAGTCACCAGTGATCGCTCCGCACTGTGATCCTAAACTACAGTCTCATTTACCTTTTTGCAAACGCCCAGAAGGGGAGGAGTGACATCACACCCATGTGAGCAGATCCCGCCCACTTTTACTGCAGTCGTAATGCGAGCTAGCTGTATTCTGTTTTCATGGAAATATCAGCAGCTGCTCCCCCTAGTGTTTACAAGATGAAAACATCAAAAGAGTTAAAATATTTTTTTCAGATTTTATACCATTAAAACCTTTTTAAATATATATGTGTATTTATATATAAATATAAATACTTTACAATTTTACAATTGTAAAAAAATTGCTGACACTTTCCCTTTAAAAGATCTAAAGACGTTCTGCTTCATGTGCCATTGTGACCAATCACAGCACAGATTATATTTTTTAAACTTTTCTTGAAAAACTGAAGCTGCTCCGTGATTGGAAATCATGTGGAAGGGTTCTCTTTTAGACATTTAGTTAGGTCCAAAGTATCAGTGACATGATGGATAGAACTGTGCAATGATGTCACAGAGGGCTTTGTGATGTCACCCCTGGGTATATTAGAAGCCTCGGCCCATCTGCAGCTTGTATCTCATTGACCATACCTTGGTGCTGAGAGACCTCTGGAGATGATGAGTATCATCCTATCATTTCTGTGCTTTACGTTGCTCTACCCCCCACATTACAGTACACTGAGGGCGAGTATGTTCTCATCAATATGGAGGTCACAAGGATCAGCTAATGAGAATATCGCCTCTTGCAGGACTTCTCATACTGGACACGTGACCGTCCGTCATATGAAAGTCCAACTGTAAATAATATTCCATGGACCCTGGAGGTGAATCCCAAACTTCTTCCTGATCTTCTCAATGGGATATTTCTGAAAGTTGCTTGATAATGTATCCATCACTGTATAATAACAAGGGCTCTCTGTTTGACTGGATTGGGTATAAATATACAGGACTTTATTATGTTTTTTTTCTTTATTATAGGATGACCCACTACCCGTGGATCTCAGAAGAAGCACCTATCAAGCTTCCATCAATCTTCCTCTTTGGCTCTTCCGTGACGCAGTTTTTGTTGCGGTGATGACACTACTGACAATACTAGAGTATTTGGCCTTAAGTCTTGTCCTGAGCAAGTGGGCAATGTCTGAACCTGGTGAAACAATCAGAAAACTCCTGAGAACAAAACCATTCTGAAGGAACAAAGTGCTTGTAAGGAGCCGATTTGCATCCCTCAGATTCAGAAGCAAGACTCCAGGAGAACACCTGTCCTGCCCAATGGCAAATGTCCTACTCCATCCATGGCTCCTGCACCGCAGGATGCGAAAAAGGTTCCTAGTTGCAACTATAAAGTGGCGTTCAGTGATATTGTCTGGGTCAGAATGATCCCTCACAACAATATAGGAAGAAGAGCTCGAAGTTCAACGGAGCTTAAAGAGAGGTTACTGATTTTTCAGAGAAGCCAACAACCCAGAATTCCAGAGCCAAGAGCACCAGAACCTAGAACACCAGAACCTACCATGTCAGAACCTAGTATGTCAGAACCTAGAATGCCAGAGCCTGAAATGCCTACAACACCTCAACCCAAAATCAAGAGTAGAAGATGTTTCCTTAGATGTCTTAGAGGCGAGGAAGATTGAGAAGGCAACTGCTTGAACTTTCCCATTGCTCGTGTTTTCATCACAGGTTAGTCCTATACATGCTGTCTGATGGGCACCATCTTACTACATACAATGCAGCATTGCACCTGAAATCGCATGGATATTTTGTCACACACTTGCACTTTAGCACCTTATCATATGGCGCATATATCTATGAACGCTTTGCTAAGTATCACTGTCTAGTATGTGCTTCTGATGAACCTATTTTAGGAAAACGTGTCGAGGTTTGGCATACTATGTACTTGAGTTTGGCGTACTATGTGCTTGTTGGTAAATTCTATTGCCATCTATAATCTACTAGATATTATAATGTCTCTGGTGGGATGCCCCATGCCGAATTGTTGATAACTGACTATGAGCATTGTCCTCTATTTCTTATCTACTATGGTTACAGGTTGATGTGAAGAGAGCTGTGCCATTGGTAGCGATTTTTCTACTGATTTGTCAGTTATATTTATGTTAGTTTAGCAAATTTCTGCTTGTAGGGTCTAATGTTTTACCATAGTGTATGTTCTGTGAGCTAAATTGTCATACTTATGCACTAGATAGATTATAAATTGTGATGCTTATGTACAAGATAGATTATTAGTTTAATCGGTGATTTTTTAAATATTTTTTAGCATCAGGAGACTCAAGAATCGCATCTTACAGAAGACAAGAAGCCTAAATGCCGAAGGGTGATGACCTGTTGATGGCCCACAGCTGGAGGGTCATTACCTCTTGATGGCACAAAACTGGACAGAAGATAAAAACATTTGATGGCACACAGCCGGAGGGTGATGACCTATTGATGGCCATAGCCAGAGGGTCATTACCTGTTGATGGCACACAGCCGGAGGGTGATGATCTATTGATGGCCATAGCCAGAGGGTCATTACCTGTTGATGGCACACAGCCGGAGGGTGATGACCTATTGATGGCCATAACCAGAGGGTCATTACCTGTTGATGGCACACAGCCGGAGGGTGATGATCTATTGATGGCCATAGCCAGAGGGTCATTACCTGTTGATGGCACACAGCCGGAGGGTGATGACCTATTGATGACCATAGCCAGAGGGTCATTACCTGTTGATGGCACACAGCCGGACAGAGGATAATTACCTGTTGATGGCACACAGACGGATGGTCATTACCTGTTCATGGCGCACTGCCGGATGGTCATTACCTATTGATGGCACACAGCCGGAGGGTGATGACCAATTGATGGCCATAGCCAGAGGGTCATTACCTGTTGATGGTGCACTGCCGGATGGTCATTACCTGTTGATGGCACACAGCTGGATGGTCATTACCTGTTCATGGCACACTGCCGGATGGTCATTACCTGTTGATGGAACACAGCCGGAGGGTGATGACCTATTGATGGCCATAGCCAGAGGGTCATTACCTGTTGATGGCGCACTGCCGGATGGTCATTACCTGTTGATGGCACACAGCTGGAGGGTGATGACCAGTTGATGTCGGACTGCCGGATGGTCATTACCTGTTGATGGCACACAGCCGGACAGAGGATCATTACCTGTTGATGGCACAAAGCCGGTCAGAGGATAAGATCTTTTGATTGCATACACCGGGTCCCTCCCTGATAACAGGGAACCCTGGGGAATACTCATCATCTTGATCCCCCACTGACTAAATACTTGCTCCACCTCAGCCTACACCATCATGGAGGACACTTCCACCTGTGTCCACTGTAAGGTTCGACTTTCTTTTATCATTTCAGCAGATTAATAAACATCATAAAGCTGTAAAACTATCGAGTAATTTATTATAAATTATTATAAAGAAATATAAAGTATAATAGATAGCTATAGAGGGCACAGAAGACGACTAACTATAGTAAGCATGGTATCGCCTGATATATACTGTATATTCTAGATGGCGCTATTACACTAAATACATCACAACCTCCAGGGTGATATTACCGTACAATGCGAGATCACTAGTAATGGCCACAGATTATGAGAAAATGACCAGCTCCATAGTCCTGGAGTTATTATAAATGTCTCTAGTGTGAGGCAGGGACTGGACGAGTGTTGGAGGGAGGTATATTCCCCCAGGACGTCCTTTATGTATCCATGCTGTAGAATCTGCCGTATACTTCTGTTCTAGCAGTCAGACATTTCACTCTGCAAATCACAGGCTCAACATTGTGTAAAACTACCACCGTATATAAGAACACTCAGAATAAAAACTAGCGGCATGCCGTGCACTGCCCACGTCATGTGTACGGGATACAGGACCTGCAGGACCTGGTACGGCCATTATAGTTGATAGATTAATGATACCTGTGCAGATGAAGGGAAAAAAATATGTGCAACAGCAGGAGGAGAAAGTCTCAAAATGTAATTTGAAGAGTATAATAGAGAAATGGGAAACTTCTGGAGATGCAGATAAGTGGTACCAGGGCAAAACGTAAGTGCAGTCAGACAAGGGAAAAGTGCAAATGATCCAGCGTAAAGGTTTGTTTAGTAGAAAAAATGTTAAAACTTAGCTTTTATTAGCCATATAAAACACTGCTCCACAAAGAATACAGCAAATGTGCAACTATCATAGCTTACAGACCTACACGTTTCAACAAATCATGTCTTAATTATGGCCCTACTACTAGAATGACAAAAAGGCATATATATATATATATATATATATATATATATATATATATATATATATATATATATATATCCACGTGCCTGTATGACCTCCCTACAACGCCTGGGCATGCTCCTGATGAGGTTGCGGATGGTCTCCTGTGGGATCTCCTCCCAGACCTGAACTAAAGCATCCGCCAACTCCTGGACAGTCTGTGGTGCAACGTGACGTTGGCGGATGGAGCGAGACATGATGTCCCAGATGTGCTCAATCGGATTCAGGTCTGGGGAACGGGCGGGCCAGTCCGTAGCTTCAATGCCTCCATCTTGCAGGAACTGCTGACACACTCCAGCCACATGAGGTCTGCCATTGTCCAGCATTATGAGGAACCCAGGGCCAACCGCACCAGCATATGGTCTCACAAGGGGTCTGAGGATCTCATCTCGGTACCTAATGGAAGTCAGGCTACCTCTGGCGAGCACATGGAGGGCTGTGCGGCTCTCCAAAGAAATGCCACCCCACACCATTACTCACCCACTGCCAAACCGGTCATGCTGAAGGATGTCACTCTCCACGGCGTCTCCAGACTCTGTCACGTCTGTCACATGTGCTCAGTGTGAACCTGCTTTCATCTACGAAGAGCACAGGGCGCGAGTGGCAACTTTGCCAATCCTGGTGTTCTGTGGCAAATGCCAAGCGTCCTGCATGGTGTTGGGCTGTGAGCACAACCCCTATCTGTGGACGTCGGGCCCTCATACCACCCTCATGGAGTCGGTATCTAACCGTTTGTGCAAACACATGCACATTTGTGGCCTGCTGGAGGTCATTTTGCAGGGCTCTGGCAGTGCTCCTCCTGTTCCTCCTTTCACAAAGGCGGAGGTAGCGGTCCTGCTGCTGGGTTGTTGCCCTCCTACGGCCCCCTCCACATCTCCTGGTGTACTGGCCTGTCTCCTGGTAGCGCCTCCAGCCTCTGGACACAGCCAACCTTCTTGCCACAGCTCGCATTGATGTGCCATCCTGGATGAGCTGCACTATCTGAGCAACTTCTGTGGGTTGTAGAGTCTGTCTCATGCTACCACGAGTGTGAAAGCACAACCAACATTCAAAAGTGACCAAAACATCAGCCAGAAAGCATTGGTACTGAGATGTGGTCTGTGGTCCCCACCTGCAGAACCACTCCTTTATTGAGGGTGTCTTGATAATTGCCAATAATTTCCATCTATCCTCTATTCCATTTGCACATCAGCATGTGAAATTGATTGTCAATCAGTGTTGCTTCCTAAGTGGACAGTTTGATTTCACAGAAGTTTGATTTACTTGGAGTTATATTCTGTTGTTTTAAGTGTTCCCTTTATTTTTGGAGCAGTTTATATAGATACATACAGTGAGTACGGAAAGTATTCAGACTCCTTTAAATTTTTCACTCTTTGTTTCATTGCAGCCATTTGATAAATTCTAAAAAGTTCATTTTTTTCTCATTAAAGTACACTCTGCACCCCATCTTGACTGAAAAAAACAGCAATATAGAATTTTTTTGCAAATTTATTAAAAAAGAAAAACTGAAATATCACATGGTCATAAGTATTCAGATCCTTTGCTCAGACACTCATATTTAAGTCACATGCTGTCCATTTCCTTGTGATCCTCCTTGAGATGGTTCTACTCCTTCAATGGAGTCCAAATGTGTTTAATTAAACTGATAGGACTTGATTTGGAAAGGCACACACCTGTCTATATAAGACCCCACAGCTCACACTACATGTCAGACCAAATGAGAATCATGAGCTCAAACGAACTGCCCAAGGAGCTCAGAGACCGAATTGTGGCAAGGCACAGATCTAGCCAAGGTTATAAAAGAATTTCTGCATTACCCAAGGTTCATAAGAGCACAGTGGCCTCCATAATCCTTAAATGGAAGAAGTTTGGGACCACCAGAAGTCTTCCTAGACCTGGCCGTCCAGCCAAACTGAGCAATCGTGGGAGAAGAGCCTTGGTGAGAGAGGTAAAGAAGAACCCCAAGATCACTGTGGCTGAGCTCCAGAGATGCAGTAGGGAGATGGGAGAAAGTTCCACATAGTCAACTATCACTGCAGCCCTTCCCCAGTTGGGCCTTTATGGCAGAGTGGCCAGATGGAAGCCTCTCCTCATATGAAAGCCCGCATAGAGTTTGCTCAAAAACACATGAAGGACTCCCAGACTATGAGAAATAAGATTCTCTGGTCTGATGAGACGAAGATAGAACTTTTTGGTGATAATTCTAAGTGGTATGTGTGGAGAAAACCAGGCACTGCTCATCACCTGCCTAATACAATCCCAACAGTGAAACATGGTGGTGGCAGTTGTTAGAACCCTCCTGTTAGTTTTTTCTATTTTGTGGTCATGTGACCTTCTGCCTATTTATTCCAGCTCCGCCCTTCAGGCTTTGCTGGACTTCAGTGTTACTTTGACTCTTAATCTAGCCAGGTGCTTTGTACCTACTGTATCTCTCTAGTTTGTTTGGTCCTTGGACCACTAAGTACTTTTGTCTGTTTGTCTTCTTCTGCTACTACTTCTGCCAGGAGGTGTCCAGTTTTGTCCCAGTCCTTAGTTCTTTTAGGGACCCCTCCCTTTAATCTATAGGTCTGTGTTCAGATTAGCCGCGGACATAGGCGGGTCTGTTTGCAAGGAACAGGTTGCCCGCTGCATCGTAAGGAATCAGCTTAGTCCTATTGTATGGACAGATTTCCTCTCTTTCCTTAGTTCTTGTAGCAGATCATAACAGCAGTATCATGCTATGGGTGTGTTTTTCAGCTGCAGGGACAGGACGACTGGTTGCAATTGAAGGAAACATGAATGCGGCCAAGTACAGAGATATCCTGGATGAAAACCTCTTCCAGAGTGCTCTGCACCTCAGACTTGGCCAAAGGTTCACCTTCCAACAAGACAATGACCCTAAGCACACAGCTAAAATAACAAAGGAGTGGCTTCAGAACAACTATGTGACCATTCTTGACTGGCCCAGCCAGAGCCCTGACCTAAACCCAATTGAGCATCTTTGGAGAGACCTGAAAATGGCTGTCCACCAACGTTTCCCATTCATCCTGACGGAACTGGAGAGGATCTGCAAGGAAGAATGGCAGAGGATCCCAAAATGCTGGTGTGAAAAACTTGTTGCATCATTTCCAAGAAGACTCATGGCTGTACTAGCCCAAAAGGGTGCTTCTACTCAATACTGAGCAAAGGGTCTGAATACTTATGCCCGTGTGATATTTCAGTTTTTCTTTTTTATTAAATTTTGCAAAAATTTCTTCATTTCTGTTTTCTTTCAGACAAGATGGGGTGCAGAGTGGACTTTAATGAGAAAAAAATGAACTTTTTAGAATTTACCAAATGGCTGCAATGAAACAAAGAGTGAAAAATGTAAAGGGGTCTGAATACTTTCCGTACCCAGTGTACATGCATGGAAATAAATGCAGAATTATATTTCTTAATACTGCAGTATCAGATCCTGTCTTGAATTTAACCCCTGTGGTATCCAATGTGAAAATCCACAGGGACTCCCCTGATGAATTACAATTGAGGAAATCATGAATTTTATATTCTCTATCATTACTTAAGGACATAAAACTATCTGTTTTAACCGCATGTAGACACGCTTTGCACCGATTGGCTCCACATCTGAAGAAACCTTTTGTGCTGAGCCAATTTGGTTGTACAGTATTAGTCTCACTCAGGGGTGGATTAAGAGTAGCAAGGGCCCCCTCCACACACCTGATTTATCACGTGACATGTCACATGATCCCCGTGATAGATCATGTGATAGTTCACGGGAAATTAATTTGGCATAATATTAATTGTGCTGCCCCATCTGAGAGCAGCACAATATTGGGGCAGATACCCTGATTCCAGCGATGTGTCACTTTTTCAGCTGCTTGTTGTCATTTTGAGAAAATCACCGTTTTATCTGCTGCAGATCTAGCAGCTCTCTGAATGCTGCACTCTGTATAGCCCCGCCCACACCACTGATTGGCAGCTTTCTGCCCATGCTCAGTGTACACAGAAATCTACTGATCAGTGATGGGGTTCCTACAGAACTTACTAGTCATCTAGTGATAATTACCTTCTGACAAATCAATGATTTTATCAAAACAACACTAAGCAGCCCAGTAAGTGACACATTACTGGAATCAGTGCCTCTAACCCTACATTATGCTGCTCTCAGATTAGGTGGCAAAAACCTGATGACAGATTCCCTTTAAAGGAGCTGTAAACACAAAAAAAGTTTGTATTAAAAAATACAAGCCATTTGTTAAATTAACTTTTTTTCATTGTTAATTCACATTAGACTGTATCTTCAACACTTTTGTCAGCAGGTCTTATTACAGACTCTGAATAGGGCAGCTCTCTCCCTCTCCCTCAGCAGAAAGTCACAGCATGGTTAAAAAACGGGATCTTTTATGATTTTCTCATAATAAATAAAAAAGGACATGCAAGTCCTCCAAACTATTTTCCGTTTCTGTATAGGGGAGGTCCTAAATCTTTCTTGTTCTTTAGTTGATCACATGTCAAAAAGGCAAAGCATTTACTATGAACTCGCCTAAAAAAATATACACTTGGAGAGTAATATCATCATTTGCATGTAAATATTCCTTGACTCTAAGGGCTCGCTCACACTGTCGTATAACACGGCCGAATGCTATGTGATGTTTTATCGGATAGGACTCGGCCCTATGTTATACTATGGGACAGTGCAGATCTGCGATTATTGGCATGAGAAAATAATCTCATTCGATATTCGGACCATGTGCACCCATACAAGTCTACGGGTGCACGTAAAACATTGGACTGCACTCGGATGTCATCCAAGTGCAGTCCGATGAACACTCACAGAGACTATGGAGAAGATGGAGAAATTAAGTTCTCCATCTTCTCCATATCTGTGCTGCGAGAGAATCGGATCACACTCAGTTGAAGCTCTGACAGAGTTTGAGCCGAGTGTCATTAGCATAATTGGCCCTATTCTCTTGCATGAGAGAATATATGGCTTAGTGAGTGGACCCTAAAACTGAATAGTAGTGACGGACAGGAACCTCACAAGCGGGATCCATGTAGCTCTCAGATGTCATGTAGGTAGGGCTTCATTCCATGGGGTAGGGCTTAATTTCAAGGTATATAAAAAAAATGGACTTCAAATAAAAATTAAATGAACACAAAAAGCACTAATTGAATTATTTTTTTCATATTTATGTTTGCAGCCCCTTT
>NW_027363562.1:477500-520000 GCF_046119375.1 Phyllobates terribilis | reverse complement strand
TGTAACAAATTTTTGACACCCACAAATGGATGGAAGCTAGTGAGACACGTATCCTCATACCAGCATTTTTCAATGAATGGCAGCCGAACAAAAATTCCCTGGGGTGTGGCGACCCCCACCTCACCAGTTGAGGGTTAAAGGGATTTTCCTTTAACCCGTTGGTGCAGCTGTTTTTTTTTTTTTTTTGTAACTGTGCACTAGTCACCTTCCTTGGGTCCAGCACATGGTCTCTGCCACTGCTCCCAGTGTCTGTTACTGTCCTTTGGCCTCACGTCGACAGCGCTGCAACCAATAACTGAGATCAGCAGCTTTGCCCGAGTTAACGGCACTTCCTGCTCAGAGTCACTGAACTCACTGACTGGCTGCAGCGCTGTCAATGTGACAAATAGCTGACACTCTGCATTAGACCCAGAGAGGGTGAGTAAAGTATTGCTTTAAAAAAGAAAAGAAAATTGTATTAAAAAAACTGTAGTGTAATTCTTTAGCATCTTCTATAAGTGCAGCATAAATGACTCTAATGCTATGTCCGTAAAGGACAGCGGCCCAATCTAATCTATACACACCAGCACACACACAACACAAGGGAGTTTACAAAAATATTCTAATTGCACATTACGGAATAAACTACTTTACATACGTACTTTGTACTGATATAGTCACAATTAGGGTAATATTGCTTGACAACATATTTTAAAATATCTTAAAACAAAAATCAATTTCTGCATATAAATTACAGCCAAAATATGCAACACAAAATAAAAAAATAGATCATGATTTTATTATACTCGTCACAAAAATAAGCAATGATGGCATCAATAAATAAACCATAAATAATATATATAAAAAAAACACACAAAACCCTTTGCAATCAAGGAGAACTCCCAAAAGACCTGCGGCACCACCGTTGGGGTTTGCTCACACACAGCGCTTGTGCAGAATTTTTTTTTTAAATCTTTGTACCATAAATAGCCACAAAATCTCATTCACATGTTGCATATTTGTTTATTGACCCACGATGCGTTCTCAATTCAGGAAGAAGCATGCACCTTTTCATGAACCGTGAGCGTCTGTCTGACTCCAGCACACCTCCTCATCAAGACCAATGTGAACAGCGCCGCTCTTGATGACTCTGGCCCCATCTCTTTTAGGATCATGTTGAGACTGGACAAAAGTAAGAGCTGCTCTATTTTTTGCCCTCATTCATTTCGAGGATTAGTGTCCCTTTAAGAGGCTTTCCCTTTCATTGTTTTTGGGAGTTCTACTTTTAAAAGGGTTGTCCTGGATTAGAAAATGAAAAATCTATTCCCCACCTTCCCCCGCAGACCCGGCCCCATGTCTGTTACTGCGGCTCAGCCCCTACATCGCTGGGCTACCACCCCAGGCACAGATCATGGGAAGAAGACGCTGCTTCTGACTATCACGGACCTCACTTATAAGCTGCATCTTCAGAAGATTTTGGAATCTGCAGTTGGGAGGGACGGTCATTTTATGATGATCTTCCTATTACATCTAGTAGCTTTGTTCTTGTATTGTAGCACTACAAGCGCTTGTAAACTCGTCTATAAAACCAATATGATATTGGTCACAATGAGCAGACAAGTCAAGAAGTGAGAACGATTATTCTGGTAAGATTATCCATGCAATTTACAAAAAAAACTAATAGCAGCTTCAATGAGCATTCAAGATGGCAGCCGTCCGCTATGCAGCAGGCAGACACGTAAAGGATGGCGGGGGGATACTACACAACATTGACTCTTACCATATTAGTACTAGCCCAGTAATGTGACGCTGAGACCCCACATGTAACTACCGTGCAGCACGAATATAAAAGGATCAGTACGTTTTCTGAAAACCAGTGTCGGAAGCACTTAGAGAGAACCCTATGGCTCTTAGCCCCCAGATAACATGCAAGGATTCAAGTACGCGGGACCCCGCTAATCCGCTGATGGGCCGGATATCTGCAACGTACAGAGCTGGAATTCCTACAGAAATACAAAAGTGACCAGTAAATTCTGGACTATAAATTCTTATTATCTGCTTTATTTGTATCTTATTTTTCCACCCCAATGTATTCTCAAAAAAGTGATGGGAAATGCAATGTGTAGGGCCATCCTATAGGGACCACAGCTGATTTTTCAATTTCTTTGGGGTTACTGCTCTACCTCGCTTATATAAGTCAATAAGAAAGTCTCTCCCCACTATATTCTGGAGACCTACATAAAAGTGCCAAAGCTTTTTGTTTTTTTTTCTTTATTTCCTCCAATATTGTATTCATACAGGAATGCTTCCATTAAAGTTTGCAACATACTGTACTTTTTGGCATCTGTTTGAAGGATGGACCTATTTTGAAGTTCTGAAAAGTCTAATAGATCTGTACCGATACCGATTAATAATTAAAGGGGTTGTCCCGGACTTTAACATTGATGGCCTTTCTTTAAAGAGGTGGTCCACTACATTGTATAATGACCCCATCGATTTACACATGTTAACTAAATAAATGTTTTTGTAAATACCTCCTGCTTCCATATGTACCTGTGGGTGGCGCTATTGCTGACTTCTCAGTCTGCATCACGTGACCCCGGCTGCAGGTATTTGAAAGGTGTAATTTGATGGGGGCATTATACAATGTAGTGACCACCTCTTTAAGATAAGGCATCAATGTTTGATCAATTGGGGTGCTCATTAGCGGAGCTGCACTGCAGAGCTCTGTGGAGGGAATAGTGGCTGCGGCTGCGTACTACACATCTGCCCCCTAATGATTTGAATGGGTGGCCGATATGTAGTACTCCGTCAACAGAGCTCGGCACCTGAGCATTTCTGGCCACCGTTGACACAGGAACAGCTACAGCACGCACTATCAATCAGACATTGATGATCAAGTATAGG
Source organism: Phyllobates terribilis (assembly GCF_046119375.1). Lineage (NCBI taxonomy): Eukaryota > Metazoa > Chordata > Amphibia > Anura > Dendrobatidae > Phyllobates > Phyllobates terribilis. The sequence goes on along the minus strand of NW_027363562.1, from coordinate 517,114 downwards.
CCTTCAATAAAGTCTTGGACAGCCCCTTTAAAGTCTCCAAATGAGATTCTGAAGTTTTGTTTCATTGGCAGTCTATGTGGAAACAGTATAAAGTTACAGAAGATCGGACCGATGGTATACCATAGCACAAAACATTAGTCTTTAAGGGATTATTCAGCCATAGACATTGGGTCATGGTTTTAATCATGTGACGAAAATCACATTGTTTTACTGTAAATTGCTGTGGTCACAGGCCAAACAGTTTATGCTTGCGTCGTTTTTTTCGAACTTTTCTCGGCCAGGTGGCAAGAACCTTACATGTGATAGTCATGCCTAACATAACTAGGAGGTAGGGAATTAATACCCAATGTCAGATCCTGGATGACCACCATTAGTCTACCAGCAACTTACACAGAAGCAAAGCACATTCAGATCTTTCACACAGTGGACCTAAACCCGAAAACGATGTAAGTGTCGTACAGGGCACCTTTGTCAATGACAAACCTTAAATATACAAATATATTGGGACAGGATTCATGCTCCACGGACATGTGGTTTGAAATCATGAAAGGAAACAAAATGCATTATAAGGTTGGCTCTTAAAAAAAGATAACTGTTTCTGAATATTCCCGGAGGCTGCAGACACGCACTTAAGGCGTAGAGCCAATAAACGATGAACGAGCGCTCATAGGAATCATTTCAACATACGATTATTGGCCCATCTAACCAGGACCACAATCGGCAGACAAACTAGGAAAGCACCGTTTCATTGGGTGCGATACATTTTATGCATTCATTAAAATTCTTAACGGCAGCACATTACTCAGTGTAAACAGGAGACGTGCTGCTGATAACAGGATACCAGATTATTAGCGATCATTGTGTCCCCGTCATTGTTTCGTCAACCTGTGTATGCACTTTTCCAATTGTCAGTCGTTCAATTGCCTGGATCAGACCGACTATATAGGACATTAGTATCTGGTCTCCGCTGCACAAACTACCACTGATACATGTGAACAAAGTCGATATGTTTTTTTTTCCCCCAGTATATCCCTCCCAGCTTACATCACTCCCTATAAATAAATAGAAGCACTAATATAATAGCAAGTGGTTAATAAGACCTCTAAGCAGTCAGGAACACTGCTTCATCTGAATCGGGATCCTTCCCACTGTCCTCGCTGGGTAACGAGTCTCCACCACTCGGAGACCGGCAGCTCAAGTCCTCTACCCCAGATTCCTGGTCACTGTTTGCCGACAGGTCGGGGTCCGAGCTCTTCAAATGGTCCTGGGTTAGGATCAGGGCCGAGTCCTCCTCACCTTGGGATGAACTACGAGAGGGAAACAGCTTCAGGTTGGTGCTGTAATCTTGGGGCGTATTAACCGGAGAGTGTTTGGTGATGCATATCTGGAAGTTGTGGATTTTTGGCTGGTCATTGAGATTCTTGTAGGTTTCATTTGACTCTCGAGTTTCCAGTTTTGTTAATCTCTAAAGGAAAAATTGTTAGGCAAGAGCAAAAGTTACATTGGGTTAGGGCATGTTAATGTAACCTCTACATGCAAGTCGATCAGCAGTGGTTTAATGGTCTGTTTAGTAAGGCCGGCCGCACTTATGTTATCGTCAGCACATTTCTCGTTTACGCAGGACAATGTGCTGCTAATGATAATTTTTAAACGTGCTCAAAAATTATCACACCAATGAATGCTTTGCCCCTCCATTGGATGTTTGATGGCCTGTTTAGGCAGCCAACAGTTGGGAATGAGGGAACGCTCCCTAACCCAATTATTGGCCTGCCTAAATGAACCTTTACTTGAAAACTTTATACCAATGAACAAACTTCTCTGGTGCCATAAGAAAGCCATAACGCCACAGTGCTCAGGCATTACTGACATTGAAAAGACACAAGGTAGAGACCCTGGTTACAGTGATGTGTCACTTAATGGTCTGATTGCTGTAGTTTTTATAAAATCACTATTTTATCAGCAAGCAGATTATCATTGGGGACTAGTAAACCTGCTGCCAGGTAGTCCTACATATTCATAAGCTCTGTACAACCCCGCCCCCATCACTGATTGGCAGCTTTCTGCAAATCTAGTATACACAAAGTGGCCAATCAGTGGTGTGGGCAGGGTTATACAGAGCTCAGCAGTCAGAGAACTGTCAATCAGTGATGTGGGCGGGGTCTGCTGCAGATAACACAGTAATTTTATCAAAATGACAGCAGGTAGCCCAGTAAGTGACAGATTGTTGGAATCAGGGCCTCTGCCCCTATATTGCGCTGCACTCAGATGGGTAGCAAAAACCTGGTAACAGATTCCCTTTAATGGTGCTCTCTTCCAGTTATTGTGTTGGAGAACACCAAAGACGTAGGGCATCGGCTAAAAATGATTGCCTCTTTTTTATCTTGTGCAGGGTTTTTATATATAATCATTTAAAATTGTTTCTCAGTCACCATTAAAAGCTGAATTGGTTTACACTGAAACCTAAGCGGAGGTATAAACATCAAAAACATATAGGCCAGGAAGCTGGATTTTCAGTATTTCTACCACACTTTCTCCATGAACTCCATTTCCTCCTCCAGCTGCTGCGTCTCTTCTTTTACTGCCTGTAGAAAATCAGTGACTGACTGGCGAGGGTGCATTCCTTTCTCAAATCGGTTATAGAGGCCCCTCCAAAACCTTCCATGGTGAAAAATAAGTTTGAAGAGTTAGTATATGCACAAGTACAGAAGATTATCATCGAGCAATTCTCATGATATATGTTCTTAAGACGTGCTAGCTCATGGTACACACATGAAGGGCTAGCTCACAATGCTGTATATTCTCCCATGCCAGAGAATTGGGCCGATTATACTAATGACACTCTGCTTTAACTCTGAGTGTGATCCAATTTTCTCGCATGGAAGAATTGCAGCACAGGTGTGGAGAAGATGGAGGACTTAATTTTTCCATCTTCTCCATTGTCTCTGTGCACGTACATCAGACTGCACTCGGATAACATAGTATATTATTGGTCCGAGTGCTATCCGATAAAACATCACATAGCACTAGCACTCGGCCGTGTTACGTGGCAATGTGAGCGAGTCCTAATGAGTCCCTCAGTGGCTGATCTATGGCTGGTGACTTCAGATTAGTGAAAATATGTGGTGGCAAGTTGGGCCTCATTACTCGGACAGCACACTGACACATCCTATCCTTACACTATTCACATGTCCGTTCTGTTATTTTGCTGACTGATGGTCTGTATATAAACAGAGACATCCCCTACATTGACCTTATTTGCCGACATCCAAGTTGCATCCTACTGCTATTCTTCATTTTCACTGACTGGGTACTTGAAGAAGCTTGGGAAACCTCTGTCACATTGTTTTTGCATATGGCAAAACCATTGATAAAAACGGACATGTGGACTAAATATGCCCGAAAATTGGATCTAACACACTTGCAAAATTGGTCTGTTTTGTACAGGCAAACAAAAAAAAAACAGCTTTTGCCTGGATTCACACGTGTGTTTTGCGGTCTGAGTATGCTTCAATGCAAAGACTGGCTTCAGGTCTCCTGACCCAAACTCGACTTTATATTATGCGTTTATATAGAAAGTTCCCGATCAGGGACATCCGCATGCCCTATTAAAGGGGTTGTACCAAGTATATAAGTAATCCCCTATCAACGGGATTTAGGAATTGATCGCTAGGGGTCAGTTCCACAGAGAATGAATGGAGTAGAGATGTACATGCTCCCCCTCTGCTCTGTTCAAAGCTTGCTCTACAGAACCTCCTGGGGATTGTTGGGGGTCCCAGCGGTCTGACCCCCAAAGATCAATACTTTATCGCAGTCTAAATATGTGCAAAATGAATCACCGTGTCACAAGCTGTCATAGATGTCAGTAAATCTGTCTAAAGTGAATTGATTTGTGCCAGGCAGAAGATAGAACTGACGAGTGAGCTCTGACGCAACCCCTAAATGTAGACCATGGTTACAAGTGGGAAGAGTGTTGGGCCTTGGATTTCACCACTGAAGGACACATTGGGCTCATGATACGTCACCCCGCTTCTTTCACCTGTAAAGTTAGGGTTGATGTTTCTATATATGAATGATAAGTATATGGTGTGTTAGAGTTCTGCTGCTTTATTCAGTGCAGAGGAGGAATCAGAATAACCTCTTACCTGAAGTGGCATGGAGTGGTGTGTGGTCTCAGAGTTCCTTGGGTCTGACTGTGATCTGCTCTGTACAGAGGGTTCATGTAATCCAACCGCTGCTTCCACAGGTAAGACCAGAGGGAGTAGGTCCTCTCCTGAATTCTGGAAGATGATGATTGCATCACTGATATATTGAGATTATGAGAGCTGCAAGTATACCCGTCACCACTGCAACCTGCACTAACACTAAGGGCTCATTCAGACGGACATTTTTTGTGTACGAGTCCTATTTGTGTTATTTCCAGATACGACTTGTACCTAGAAGAGTGAATGGGGCCATTCACATATCTGTGATTGTTTGAGAGACGGAAAATCGTGGCAAAATGTACGATAGTACGATAGTTATCTGAGTGTCAGGTCAAAATTAACAATGCACATCCATGGGTCAGTGAAAAAAAAAAATCGGCCAACAATTAATTGCCATCTGAGCGCTGTCCAGTTTTCCAGGTCTGTTTGATGGAAAAAGATGAAGAAACTGAAGCTCAGGCCAAACTCTAATGATAAAAACTGACACTGACCAAACTGGTGAAACTGTGCCTGATTCTCTTATATGAATGAGCCACAAGTTCTATAGCTTTCAGTGTTTCTTTGCATAGTAGCTGTGTAGCTTCATAGTCAAAATTGGAAAATCCGGTTCCAAAAAGTAGATGGAAAGATGCACTGAACTGCTTGGCCCCACCACGGTGCACCGAGCGCCTGTACTTGATTTGAACAGTCCTTCTGTACTGACAGTCCCTTTACAGCAGTGTTCCCCAACTCCAGTCCTCAGGACCCACCAACAGATCATGTTTTCAGGATTTCCTTAGTATTGCACAGCTGATGGAATTATTGCCTGTGCAGGTGATGCAATTATCAGCTGTGCAATACTAAGGAAATCCTGAAAACATGGCCTGTTGGTGGGTCCTGAGGACTGGAGTTGAGAACCACTGCTGTAAAGGGTTAGGAGATAACTTTCTGAATGCAGGAGGTCTGACCGATGGGACTTTTAGCGATGCTGAGAATGGGGCTCTTCAGTGATCAGCAGAAGGCCTCATTCACATGTACAGGTTTAAACAGGTATGTGAAAAAATGGTATCAGTGTGTCCATTTTTACCATCATTGTGTTATCAGTGTTCTTCTCGTATGGATAAATATGTTATAAAGTTTCTCCTATGCTTTGTAATGTTAAAGAAGTTGTCCAGTACTTTATATTACTCCCCCCCAATGTATCCCCCCGGGGCCCCTAAGACTTTGCTGATAATGCCTGTGAGCTTCGCTATCGGTGGCCGCTCACAGGCATCACGTGACCCCACGCTGATGTCACGACAAGTGAGGCGTGACTCAGCGCTGGGGTCCCTACGGTGGCTGCTGGGTTGTGGGCAGGGTTACACCTCCTCCCCACGCGTCACTCGCAGCATCTACCGCGCTTTCCCAATGAATGGGGAGAGGCAGAGCGTGCGGTGGATGCCGGGTGTGATGTGGGGGGGGTAACCCCGCCCACAGTCTGGCATCCACCTGGAACGTGGAAGACAGAGACCCCCGGCTGCTGCCAGCGACATCGGCGGGGGTCACGTGATGCCTGTGAGCGGCCAGTGATAGCGCCACTCACAGGCATTATCTGCAACGGTAGGTAATTACAAAAATCCTTAGGGGTCTCGGGGAGACACATTGGGGGGGGGTAATATAAAGTACTGGACAACCCCTTTAATCTCGGACAGCACCATGATGCCATCCGTGGGCTGTCTATGTTCTTCATGGACCCATAGACTTGTATAGGTCTTTTTCATCTGTGATATTGGAAGAAAAAACAGACATGTCTCCGTGAGTTTTGCACAGACACATAGTCCATGAAAATCCACAGGCATGTGAATAGCATTAGCATTAACACGTACATGTGGATACGGATGTCTGAATGAGGCCTCAATGAGAGCTTGATATTTTAAGAATATGTCTTTAAAGCCATGATCCTCTAGTTACAAGGATGTATCTCATGTCCTTGGCTACTGACCTGCAGGTTAGGACATTTTGTGACTGGGAAAGAAGATCTACAAGATTTCAACATTACTCAGGACAGAGAATATCTTCAAGAAGTATCTTCTAGTGGACCATTGGTTACATCAGGAACTGTGCAATTCTTAAATCCATGTACCCATCTTATTTTATTATTGGCATTTTGATTTCACCATTCTTATGTTTCTCTGTACAGTGGCACTGCCAGCGATGCCAGCGACCCAGATGCGCAGGAAAAAACTGAAATGGTTTAGGTTCACATACCCATTCAGTCTCCGGATATGTGGGAGTCCCTAAGGTCTGACACCCCCACCAATCCTGAAGTGATGGCATATCTTACCAATATGCCATCACTTTATACATTTTTCTCCTGCACAGTTATTGAAAATTTTTTGCCAAGGTTCAACCTTCACAGTTTATAAGTGATTGCTGTTATCCAGACTGTGGGGCACCGTGTGATCAGATCAGCATCAGGGACACGTCAACCACCCATATTCTATTTCTGTTACAAGCCTATAGTGACCATACACAGAGCACATATTCTCTCACATCAGTTCCTTCCTCTCCTTCTCGCAGTTGCACAGAAAGTTTCCATACTGACAGGAGTATATATGGTGTTGTATGTGGACCAAGAATCTCTCATTAAATTCAAACGCACAGGGAAACTGCTCCATGAGCTGCCAGACACATTCCAGGAACTGGTCTATCACTGGGGACACCTCCTTGGGATCCCCATCTAAATTTCCATACCTTAAAAAAAAAAAAAAAAAAAAAAATATGCTGAAGCAATGCAATTGGGGTATATGCATGCAACATCTTTTTCAGGTGGACTGCACTCCCAAAACCGCCTGAGACTGGGAATGGCACAGAAAAACTACAGTAAGTATATTATATTAGAATGTATGGTGTTTTTTTTTTGTCTCTTTTGCTGAGAGGAGGAGAGCTGATGGAAGATTTGGAAAGTGACACAGCTAAACTCAGCTGTGCTGACCCTAGCCCCACACTGACTGCTGGGCCCATATCTGAAATGTGTTGATTGATGGGATTTGAATACAGTTGATATTCTAATCATGCAGGAGGTTAGACCAGGAGATCCGGGCTTTCATTATAACCCACACACTGAGAAACCTGCTGTAAGATATGGTGTGGAGGTGTTCTTTTTCTAGCATCTTGCTGCCTGTTTATAATTGGACAACATCGTACAAGGAGAAGTACATGCCCCACAGTGAAAGCTCTCTGATAACACCCACTTGGATGTAACGAAAATTAACTCATTAGGTGACAAATACTTTGATTGTTAATATCCCTGCAACAGAGATGCAAAATAAAAAAAGAACTAACAATTATTTTTTTTTCTGCTCTGAAGCTACAACGTGTTTTCAGTTCAACATGAAAAATTTGGTGAAAGGCCCTCTGTAAATAAGTGACTCTGTTTGACTTTTACAACATATGTGCAGTGACCAGGGTTACCTGTGATTAAATTTGTGTCCAAATGAAATCCAGTCTTTTTCAATTAACACCTAATAGTAATTGGGAAAAATAAAAGTTACACTATGCAAAAAATATCAACTCCGTAAATCTCCACCAGTACATAGAGTATATGAAATGAAACCTCTTACCATAAATACTCTGATGGTTCGGTAATAGGGGTCAAGTAACAGACTGGATACAGAGCAGACCTGAGCGGTGCGGTCCCATCCATCAGAACAATGAACGAGCACGCTGGCGCCCTCTTCTGACACGGCCTAAATGTGCAAATTAAATGTAAAATATTACACATTTATATAATTACAAATCTCGTTTATTCTCAGCACTAAAAGGATCATTTTTGTACAGTCCGTGCCTAGAATAGTACAAATCAGACAAGCAGCACTAGAATATGAACAGATACAACACATCTTACCTTTACAATGAAGATACCAGCATCTAGGATTGTTTTCACGTGTTTTAACCAGCCAGAGGATTCAAGACCCCAAAGAAATTCACCCATAGAAGGAGATCGGAGCTCACAAACTGCAATCATGAACAGAACAATAAGCTCACTATAGCAACAGATTCTGTATGTGAAGTATTTCTGCTCCAAGACTTGAGATAGAGAATATATATATATATATATATATATATATATATATACAGTCATGGCCAAAAGTATTGAGAATGACACCAAAATTATATTTTCACATGATCTGCTGGCCTCTGGTTTTTATTAGTGTTTGTCTGATGTTTATATCACATACAGAAATATAATTGCAATCATATTATGAGTACCAATAGGTTATATTGACAGTTAGAATGAGTTAATGCAGCAAGTCAATATTTGCAGTGTTGCCCCTTCTTCTTCAAGACCTCTAATTCTCCCTGGCATGCTCTCAATCAACTTTTGGACCAAATCCTGACTGATAGCAGTCCATTCTTGCATAATCAATGCTTGCATTTTGCCAGAATTTGTTGGTTTTTGTTTGTCCACCCGTCTCTTGATGATTGACCACAAGTTCTCAATGGGATTAAGATCTGGGGAGTTTCCAGGCCATGGACCCAAAATCTCTATGTTTTGTTCCATGAGCCATTTAGTTATCACCTTTGCTTTAGGGCAAGGTGCTCCATCATGCTGGAAAAGGCATTGTTGGGCGCCAAACCGCTCTTGGACGGTTGGGAGAAGTTGCTCTTGGAGGACATTCTGGTACCATTCTTTATTCATGGCTGTGTTTTAGGCAAGACTGTGAGTGAGCCGATTCCCTTGGCTGAGAAGCAACCCCACACATGAATGGTTTCAGGATGCTTTACAGTTGGCATGAGACAAGACTGGTGGTAGCGCTCACCTCTTCTCCGAATAAGCTGTTTTCCAGATGTCCCAAACAATCGAAAAAGGGATTCATCAGAGAAAATGATTTTGCCCCAGTCCTCAGCAGTCCACTCCCTGTACCTTTTGCAGAAAATCAGTCGGTCCCTGATGTTTTTTCTGGAGAGAAGTGGCTTCTTTGCTGCCCTCCTTGAATCCAGCCGTTGCTCAAAGAGTCTCCGCCTCACAGTGCGTGCAGAAGCACTCACACCAGCCTGCTGCCATTCCTGAGCAAGCTCGGCACTGCTGGTAGTCCGATCCCACAGCTGAAACAGTTTTAAGATACGGTCCTGGCGCTTGCTGGTCTTTCTTGGGCGCCCTGGAGCCTTTTTGACAACAATGGAAGCTCTCTCCTTGAAGTTCTTGATGATGCGATAGATTGTTGACTGAGGTGCAATTTTTGTAGCTGCGATACTCTTCCCTGTTAGGCCATTTTTGTGCAGTGCAATGATGGCTGCACGTGTTTCTTTAGAGATAACCATGGTTAACTGAAGAGAAACAATGATACCAAGAACCAGCCTCCTTTTAAAGTGTCCAGTGATGTCATTCTTACTTAATCATGACTGATTGATCGCCAGCCCTGTCCTCATCAACACCCACACCTGTGTTAATGGATCAATCACTAAAACGATGTTAGCTGCTCCTTTTAAGGCAGGACTGCAATGATGTTGAAATGTGTTTTGGGGGTTAAAGTTCATTTTCTGGGCAAATATTGACTTTGCAAGTACAGTAATTGCTGTTAAGCTGATCACTCTTTGACATTCAGGAGTATATGCAAATTGCCATTACAAAAAATGAAGCAGTAAACTTTGGAAAAATTACTATTTGTCTCATTCTCAATACTTTTGGCCATGACTGTATATATATATATATATATATATATATATATATATAATATATATATATATATATATAGGGTTGTGTAGGATACTCCAAGTGCGGATATGACTTAAAAATTGTACAATGAAATTGTAAAATTCTGTATTATTTATTATATTGGGGTTGGTCACTTTATATAAAAAAATTCCAAAAGGGTGATAAAATGTAATGTTTGGCACATACAACTATAGATTACTTCCCCGGAGTTTGCCTTCTTCCTAAGGTGCGCCTGGAGGCCATGTTTCTCCCCAGGTAAGTTATACACCTCTACCCATCTACGTGATGTACAAGAAAACATGATTCATCAGACCAGAACCCTTTCTTCTATTACTCTATGGTTCAGTTCTGATGCCCATATACCCTTGTAGGTGCTTTTGGCTGTAACCGGGTCAGCATGACAATGACCAGTGTGCATCTCCATATGTAATAAGCTGCAATACTTTATCCTGACATCTTTTCTTCATAGCCAAAACTTAATTTTTCAGCAATATGTGCCACAGTATTTCTTCTGCAGCACCGGACCAGCTGGGGCTACTGTACCTTTCGTTCCACACAAGTATCAATGAGCCTTGGGCGCCCATGACTCCGCCACCTGCTCACCGGATGTTCTACCCTGGTAGGCACTAACTATTGTATGCCAGGCACACCCCACAACACCTGCTGTTTTTGAGATCTTCTGACAACCCTCATGGGGGCACCTCTGACAAGGAGAATATTGAGATCTCTAGACATCATGATTTGTCCATTGAAAATGGAGCTGTTTAGGGAATAGAGCGCACAGAACATAGGGAAAAAAAACAGTGGAGGGGGAAAGAAATAATTTGAGGTGCTCACCTGGAGGGATTGTGAGAGTCACAGCTCCTAAACCAGGAGTAATATAACGCTAGCTGCCATCTATAAGAAATATCTTTTATGTATTCTTTTACCCTATGCACAAAATAAACGTTCATGGAAAACTATGAATTGGCAGCAGCGTGTGCAATGTCCTCAAGGGCCAACATACATACGCTGAAAGTAGATTTGCAAATAACATTTTTCGCTGTTGCCCGTTCCTGTGGCACCATTAATGTACTAGGCCTTAATGAGTTTGGTGACATAATGTCTTGTGATCGCTATTTTAACTCTCTAAGAACCAGGGAGTTTTTTATTTAAGCGCTTTTTGTGTTTATGGAGCTGACGTTTTTATTGATACCAATTTGGAGCACATATAACGTTTTGCTAGCTTTGTATTGGATTTTTTTTGTTAAGTGAGGTGACAAAGAACCCACAATTTTGGCATTTTGATTTTTTTTTTCTGCAATGTTTACCGTAAAGGTTAATTACCATAATTCCATACTTTGATACATCTGACTTTTACGGATGTGGCGATACCAAATGTTTTTTTTTCCGTTTCTTTGTTTTTAATAGGGAAAACGTGGGATAGTTAAAAATTATCTATTTTTTATATTTTGACTTTTTATTTTTTTTTTCATTTTTTTTGTACCCATTAGTGGACTTAAACATGTGATCCTTGGATTGCTTATATATACTGTAATACCACAGTATTGCGGTATTTACTAGAAATCATGGTTGCCTATGGCACTCAGTCTGCTGTAAAAAGTACTAAGATGGGCCTTAAAGGTAAAGGCATTTTGCCCATAGCGGTAGACCACGTGGCCACTATGGCGCTCATTAGCTGGGAAAGCCTGATGCTACAGGGCTTTCTTCTTCCGCATATCATTCTTTGAAAGATGGCCTTTGTTCCTCATCATTCAGCCTGTACGTCTGTGCTCGAAGTCTCAGCACTGCAGGTGCAATGACGTCACTAGATCGGGCCCTCTGTGCGGAGTTTTTTTTTATTTTGGCAACAAGAAAAGCGTATACTGTGGGATCCATCATACATGATGTGGGGCGGCCATCATACTGTGTGAGCGAACTGTTGGGGGCCATCATACTGTGTGAGCGAACTGTGGAAGACATCATACTGTGTGTGTATATGTGTGGGGGGCTGTAAGAGCATCATACTGTGTGTGTGTGTGGGGGGGGGGGAGTAGTGTAGGTGCATTATACTGGTGGGGTTTGCCATGGGGTCATCATGTTGTCCATGTAAGGACTACTGTGGGAGAAAATTATGACAGGAGATTCACTCCGAGGTATCGCACCGTGTGTGGAGGGCAGCATACTCTATGGGGTTTATTAAAATGGTATCAGTGTGTGCAAACAAGAGGAATCAGTAGCAGGGGCATTATTTCTGTGTCCAAGCCACAAAACATGTCCTCTCCCTGTATTTAAAAGTTGGAAAGTAGGCCCTTGTGTGACTGCATCAATATGTTTTAACCCTGCCTAGTCCATCAATATAGACTCTTGGTATGGGGCCCCATGATTTCTATGAACGCCTCTGCTTAAGCTGGCCCCCGGCTGCTGTGGTAACCCATCGATTAACAGCGCACATTCAAAATAGTTAACAGACACCATCAGCTTCTTGTGGAGTTCCTGAGCCACCTCCACACACGCAGGCTCCTTCTCAGGATGTTCATTCACATCCTAATGCGGTGAGAGGTTACATATAAAAATAAAATCCTAAAATCTTGGAATTTTTGCTTTGCCCACTAATACTCCATTTACACAGACAGATTAGTGGCAGTAAACCACCACTAACTGGTAAATATTTACTGATTGTCGGAGATTTAGAAGCCTGTTTACACAGGAAAACCATGCTAAATGATGTGCGTTGAACGTTCAGAAGGCGTAAGCTTTGCAGCTCCTCAGAAGAATTTTTTATTTTTACCAGGAGACCTGGACCCCCCGTGGTCTAGAGGTCTCAGGGGGTCTCAGCGCTGCTGGGACCCCTGGCCCTCCCCTGGCGGATCTGCGTACCCCCTAAGGAGGTCCCCGCATAAGCCTGCCGGCCCCGGGGGATACAGGGTGCTCCCTGGCGGAGACGCACACTGCATCTAGGGGTCCCTGCGAGCTCCGCCGTGTGGGGGAGCGAAGGGCCATGGCGTCACACATCCCTGGAGGTCCCTGTGGCGCTCAGCTGGGTAAGTGCCCTGTGTGTGTGTGTGTGTGTTACTGTCTTATGGTGACTGCACCTTTTGTCTTTTCAGGCAGAGGTGTAATACTGGAGAATGCACATCACCGCTGCTGTTAGCAGGGGAGCGGGTCAGAGGAGCGCGGGCTCCGTTAGTGTAACGGGGGGCGTGGCTTATGTTCTTGGCTGCCTGCCATCGTCTGTGCAGACAAGAAGCGCCTGGAAAGCGCGCGCTGGGCAGTCCCCGCCCCCCTCCTGCCTTCCTTCTCTTCGGCTCTGCAAACGGCCATTGCCTCACGGAGCTCAGCGCTGTCCTCTCCCTCCCCCCTGCTCTCCGCTCTCACACACAGGCTCCAGGAAGCTGGTGAGTCATCTGTTGTCTCATCTCTACAGCACAGAACGCTGCTGTCTTCTCTGCTGCATGCACACCTTAGTCCTTTTAAGGCAAGGTGCATTGCGTGTTCAGCAGCATTAACCCCTTCTGGCCATCATCAGAAAACCTTTTTTCTGCAATGCTGGGGTAGTTTTTCTCCCTCTAAGGAGAATCTTTAACCCTTCAGTGCTTGGTAAATTGTTTTGTGGGAACAGGCTGTGATAGCAGGATCTCACTTCCCCGGTTACTGTGCTCTTGTAAGGGGTTATTACTGCTCTTTCCGCGACGCTCGCTACTGAGTAGGGGGCATGTCGGATCAGGGTCCAGGCGGCGCGGACCTCTCTCCCGGCCCGCTTCAGGATCGGTCACGCGTATCTGATATGCCGGGGTTGACGGCGTCAGGTTCGTCTCTGGTCAGGGGCCTCAGTGATGTTAAAGCGCTCACTCGCTCCATTGACAGTCTGTCTGACCTCCTGGGTCACTGGGTATCAGCTAAGTCCCTACCGGCGCGGGGCAAGAAGCGCCACAGGCCTGTGGTGGCGCTGTCTCCTCCGCGCAGCGCATCAAAGGCTTCGGATTCACCGACAAGCTCTGCTGGTGAGATCTCCGATTCTGATGAAGAGGATCGGCAGGGTCGCTCGGCTTCGCTTTCAGGCCACGTGGATGCTCTTATTGGAGCCATGCGGGAAGTGTTATAGCTGTCTGAAGAGGTGACGAGGCCGGGCAAGTCGGCCCGGCTGTATCAGGAGTCGCGTCGGGCTCGTTCGACACTGCCAGCGCACGATGAACTTAACGAGGCGGTGGAGAGAGAATGCCTGTGTCCGGATAAGCGCTTCCAAGGGATGCGGTTTTTTGATGCCCTGTATCCCTGCTCCACAGAGACGATCGCTAATTGGGTCCCCTCTCCTGAAGTGGACGTGCCATTGTCTCAGCTGAGCAAATCTTCTTTGCTTCCAGTTAAAGGGAAGGCGAGTCTACAGGATCCGCTGGACAGAAGGACGGAGTTAGCGGCGAAGTCCATCTACGAGGCCGTGGGTCATGGATTCCGAGCGGCCTTGGGGGCCATGTGGGGACAGCCTGTACATCTAGTGCACTAGTTAGGCGTTGGGCCAGATGGTGATGCTGAGCAGTGTCTGCCCTGGCTGGACCAGAATGGGAGACCACAGAATCCACAGATGATTCTGACCCAATTTCATGCCCAGCACATGCCTGACACCTAACATTATACTGGTGAGGCTTCCCTGAGATGGTTGGATCAGCTGCGGTCAGCATGGCAAGATGGGACTCCGCTGTCTGACGTGGAAAGGCTCTTCCAGCTGTTGGAAGAGGTGGCCCGATATAGCAGAGACGCAGTGCTGGATACTACTTTGTTTCTGTCCAGGGCTCAAGCCTCGGCCGTCACAGTCAGTAGAGCACTGTGGCTCAAACAGTGGACTGGAGACGCAGTATCCAAACAAGGTTTGCTTACTCTGGCGTACAAGGGCGGTCTGCTTTTTGGTTCGGACCTCACGGAGCTGATTGCTAAGGCCAAGGATGTGGCTTTGCCACAGCGGAAAGCAGCGGCCTCTACGTCTGACAGGTCAAGTGCCGGTAGTGGTCGTCGGTCCTTTCGACCCAGGGGACGATTCGATCAGCCCTCTTGGAGATTGGGTCGTCCCTCGTCTTCCGGTAAGAAGTCCACCCAGAAATCCCGTACTCCCTGGAAACAGCATTTCCGTCGGGACAAAAGGGAGGCTGACAAAAAGCCCGCTAAGGCGGACTGACGCCAGGATCCCTCTCGAGGGCTCTCGGGTGGGAGGTCGGCTGCTACAATTCGGGTCGGTTTGGGCGTCCCACGAATCGGACGCCTGGGTGACACGGGTTGTGTCAGCGGGCTATTTCATAGAGTTTCACTCTCTACCCCCGGACAGGTTTCGTCAGTCTCGCATCCCGTCCGTGCCCAAGCTGGCTGCTGCTCTGCTGCGGGAGGTCAACTCTCTTCTGCAGCAGGGTATAGTGGTTCCGTTTCCGCCAGAGGACCGGGGAAGGGGGTTTTTACTCTAACCTTTTTGTGGTCCCCAAAAAGGAGGACAAGTTTCATCCCATTCTGGACCTCAAGGATTTGAATCTTCATGTCCGAATCCGGAAATTCCGTATGGAGTCTCTTCGCTCCGTCGTGGCGGCCTTGTCGCAGTACGATTTTTTTGTGTCGATCGACATCCGCGACGCCTATTTGCATGTCCCTGTTGGCAGGGCTCACCAGTGCTTCCTGCGTTTCGCCGTAGGGCAGGCCCATTACCAATTTGTGGCCCTACCTTTCGGGTTGGTCTCGGCGCCCAGGGTTTTTACAAAGGTTCTGGCGCCGCTCATGGCGCTCCTTCGAAAGCAAGGAGTTCCGATTCTCCCCTACCTGGACGACCTGTTAATTGTGGCGCCCACAGCGGAGGAGGCAGTGACAGCTCGCGATCTCTCCCTTCAGCACCTGGAAGACTTCGGGTGGCTGGTCAATTGGAAGAAGTCGTCATTGGAGCCGTCGCAGTCAATCCTGTTCTTGGGGATGCATTTCGACACCGTACGGGCAGTGGTGTCCCGCCCTCCGGACAAACAAGCGAACCTTCGTCACCACGTCCAGGCTATGAGGTCGGTGAGGGCGATGTCCCTTCGGAAGTGCATGCGCCTTCTGGGTCTGATGGTGGCAGCAATGGAAGCGGTGCCGTTTGCACAATTTCATTTCCGGGATCTCCAAGATCTTATTCTGACCCGTTGGGACCAATCGCCGACTTCGCTGGATCGCTGTGTCGTCATCTCCCGCAGGGTGCGAGAGTCTCTTGGATGGTGGTTACGTCTGGAGGCTCTATCCCTGGGGAAATCCCTTCTTCTCCCACGGTGGTCGGTGATTACCACCGATGCCAGCCTGACTGGCTGGGGGGGGGGTTTGGAACGACCTCTGGGTTCAGGGGGTCTGGTCGTCAGAGGAGTCGTCTCTGCCAATCAACATTCTGGAGTTGAGAGCAATATTTCTCTGCCTCTGACATTGGACGGTCCCTTTGAGCGGTCTGCCGGTCCGGATTCAGACGGACAATGCGACAGCTGTCGCGTATATCAACCATCAGGGCGGGACGAGGAGTTCCAGACTCATTATGGAGGTCTCTCGGATCCTGCTTTGGGCCGAGTTCAGGGTTCCAGTCATCTCCGCGTTTCACATCCCGGGTGTGCTGAATATCTCGGCGGACTTCCTCAGTCGCGAGCGGGTAGATCCCGGAGAATAGAGTCTTCATCCGGAGGTTTTTACTCTGCTGTGCTCCCGTTGGGGGACTCCCCAAGTGGATTTGATGGCATCCAGGCTGAACGCCAAGATTCCGACAATCATGTCCAGGTACAGGGACCCGGAGGCTGTGGCGGTAGATGCTCTAGTGGCCCCGTGGGACCAGTTCGAGCTGATCTATGTGTTTCCGCCGGTATCCTTACTTCCTCTGGTGATCAGGCGGATCAATCTCGAACGAGTATCGGCGATTTTGGTGGCGCCGGATTGGCCGCGGAGGGTGTGGTATTCAACGCTGGTGTCTCTTCTGGCAGCGCCTCCGTTTCCACTGCCTCTTCGCCCGGACCTGTTAACTCAAGGGCCCATTCGTCATCCGGACCTGAAGTCACTTCGTTTGACGGCGTGGCTCTTGAGACCGAAATCTTGACCCGTCGTGGGTTTTCGTCCGAGGTCATTGCCACCTTGCGGGCGGCCAGAGGTCCAGCTACGACTAGTATTTATCACAGAACTTGGGAGGCCTTCTATTCATGGTGTTCTGGATCGTCAAGGAACCCGAGGGTTTTTTCCATTCCCAACTTCTTGGCCTTTCTGCAATGTGGTCTGGTCAAGGGTCTAGCAGTTAGTACCTTGCGGGGTCAGGTCTCTGCACTATCCGGGCTTTTTCGGAAGGCTATTGCCTCACGCAGGGATGTGCGTTCATTTTTTCGCGGGGTTGCACATAAGTTTCCGCCTCGGAGGGCGGTTGTGGCTCCTTGGCGGCTCAATTTAGTTTTGGAGGCTCTTCAGCATGGGCCGTTTGAGCCTATGGATTCAGCTACGCTTTACTTGCTTTCTTGGAAGGTGGCCTTCCTGGTGGCGGTCACCTCTTTAGGAAGGGTTTCGGAGTTGGCGGCACTGTCTTGCTCGCCCCCTTTTTTGGAATTCCACCCGGATCGTGTGGCGCTTCGTACCCGTGGAGATTTTTTACCTAAAGTGGTGTCGCGTTTTCCACCTCAATCAGGACATCCTGTTGCCTTCCCTCTGTCCGAAACCAAAGAGTCTGAAGGAGCGGGCCTTGCACTCGTTTGATTTGGTGCGGGCATTGAAGTTCTATCTTTCAATCACGCAAGGGTTTCGAAAATCGGATTCTCTGTTTGTGATTCCTGCTGGTCGTCGCCGTGGTCAGCGGGCTTCCAAGGACACTATAGCTCGGTGGATATGTTCGGCTATCCTGGAGGCGTACCGGCTCAAGGGCGAGCCTTGTCCGGTTAAGGTTCAAGCTCATTCCACGAGAGCTGTTGGTTCGTCGTGGGCTTTTCGTCAGGGGGCTTCGGCAGCGCAGCTCTGCCGGGCGGCTACCTGGTGCTCCGTTCACACTTTTACTAAATTTTATAAAGTGAACGTGAGTGCTTCCGCCAATGCGGCCTTGGGACGCAGGGTCCTGCAGGCGGCAGTGGTTTAGGTTATCTCTTTATTTTTTGTTCGGCGCTTGTTGCGCACTTGCCTAAGTTGTTGGGGTGTTGGCGATCCTGCCACTGTTTCCCACCCTTGAGTTTTGGACTGCTTTGGGACTTCCCACTAGTAATGGATCTGTGTCTCCCTTCCTTCCCTTCTGCTGCTGAAAGACGGATTTTGGTAAGACCTTACCTGTAAAATCCTTTTCAGCGAAGGAAGGAAGGGAGACACAGCACCCTCCCATGGCAGAAGTGTATTATGGTTTTTCTAGATGCGGCGCGACTCCCTCCTGATGGCGGTCATCTGGTCTGGGGTTGGCGCACTAGGGCTCTGTTCCAGCATTGCCAGCTCATCGCAGTTGTCAGGTCCAGTAAGTAGTGCCTGGGACTGTGTGTTTTCATGCTGTTATATACATAACCTGTTCTCTCACATTTATGAATTTTCAGAAGGGGTTGTGTTGTTCCCCTGGTGTTGTCTGCTCTTCCTTAGCTTGTGTACGGACTGGAGAACATGGGAGTAGGAGGAGCCTAAGTTGGAGGGGCCGGTTGTCACTTTTTCTAAATCTGAGGTGAACTATCCTGTGGGGCTCCGCCTACCCCCACTAGTAATGGATCTGTGTCTCCCTTCCTTCCTTCGCTGAAAAGGATTTTACAGGTAAGGTCTTACCAAAATCCGTCTTTTTCTCGTTTTACCCTATAGCCTATTTACACTCCACTTCTCAGCAGCTCTCGTTTATAATCTTTCAGTGTAAATGCATATTAAGTCTCAGCATTGGCTTACCCTGCCTGTTCTGTAGAGATTCTCAGCAGCCATCTTATTATCATCACAGACAGGATTAAAATAAAAGGTAACATCTTGTCATATAGATAATACAGGATCCACCATTCACAAAAGGCGATGGTCTCCGCTGACCTTCTCCCCCCTCTCTGCACAATGACCTCTGCACAGGTCAGAGAGCATGCCTATAACCCAGTGAACATCCACAGTCTAAAGTGGTCCATATATCCACTGTAAGGCTTATCAGCTCAGGTAATATTGCCGCCTGATCATTTAGAGAGAATACAATTAGAAAAATCTTGACAATCAGAAATTAAAAACCTATTGATAAAAAAGAATATAAATGTCTGGTTTTAATAATTACAGAAATTTCTAGCTGATATATTCCTTAACATGATCAACACTCGTATAAGACGTAGATAGTACTCGGACCTCACAAGTGACCGTGGTCAGATAGTATTTAATCTAAATCACAATTAGTCAGGAAGCAGGAAACCACTAGAATAAAATTCCGCAAGTACAACAAACGTGATTGTATATTATCATGTCACTGAATTTTGGGTCTTCTATCCTTTGGATTACGAGCTCGGAGAGAATGAAGACACAGGACAGGATGTTTGTGTCTAAACATACTCTAAAAACTTTATTACAAAACACAGGGCTAATATACACCCTAAAGGCAGGAAACGGATTTGCCATATATGGTTCGATTATACAGTTTAGCTGAACAAGCGAAAAATTCTAGTTTCTGTATGCTTTAAAATATTTAATTAGACTTATCTAGTTAGCAAGGTCATTTCATCTTTCTGCAAGAACACATTATTGCTACAAGAAGAAACATCTGGCCAGGGAGAATCACGTTATCTTTTTAGCAAAGACACGCTATTGATACAAGAAGGAACATTTCAGCTTGCTGTTTTTTTACCTAAAATAACTGTCAGACTTATATAGCATAGATGGGGCCTTTAAACTTGAGGGACTCCATCTTCTGCTATAACATTCCATCCTTTTGTTCCTTCATTTATCAATACGAATTTCTATGTTTTCTTTTAGTACAATGCTGAATATACATTAAAAAAAGCTTAAAAACCAAATAAACCGCAAGACACATTAGCAAAACCTGTAAAATAGCTTGTACTATACCAGCCAACCACCCACCAATACCTTTAAACCAATTTGCGGGATTTAGAAAGGAAAATCTCTGTGTGGAATTATTGGCCAAAGTATCTGAACAGTTCACTCAAAAGTTTATCTCTTCCCATGAGACTGGGACAGCGAGAAAGGGTATGCTAGTGGACGTCACAGGGGCATGTGTACATATCCAACAATTAGCAATGGTCTGGTTTTGCTCCTTTAGTCCATCGATTAGAGCAAGATGGTGTCTAATGAATCTATTGTCGTCTCCATCCATGGTGCCTAACCTAGTCCATGCACCTGTGGTCGCAAGAATGCAGGTAAGTATAAACAATGTCATCAGTCTTTGTCCGCTGGTTCTCCTAGTATCTTTTTGCAATGGGACGCGTGGATCCAGATCTCTTTTCCCTCTAACTTAACGGCTGTGCTTGTGGTCAGCAGAACTTGAAAGGGTCCATCAAACCGTGGATCTAGGCTTTTCCTCACGTGTCTTTTTATAACCACCCAGTCTCCAGGTTGCAGCGTATGGCTGCTAGAGTCTTGATCTGGATCTGGAAGAGAACTGAAGACATTATCATGTACTTGCTTAATCTTTTTGTGTAAAGTCCTCACATAGGAACTTAGCACATGGTTGTTCATTTCTAATGCTTGCGGATAGAAACACCCTAGGCTGGGTACGTTGCCAAACAATATCTCATATGGAGAGAGTCCAGTCTTTCTATTAGGCATGTATCTTACTGAAAACAGAGCAAGTGGTAAACAGTCCGGCCATGGTTTTCCTGTCTCAGCCATGGCTTTCTGAATTTTTAATTTCAATGTCCCATTCAGTCTTTCCACTTTACCACTACTTTGTGGGTGATATGGGGTATGGAATGCTTGTTGAATTCCTAGAGCTGACATGACTTCATTCATTATTTCACCTGTGAAGTGTGTACCTCTGTCACTCTCAATTACCTCTGGTACCCCATACCTGCAGACCACCTCCGCAAGCAGTTTCTTTGCGGTTGCCGCAGCCGTGGCTTTGGCAATCGGGAAAGCCTCTGGCCATCCTGAGAACAAATCAATACAAACCAACACATATTCCCATGATCCTGACTTTGGCAGCTGAATATAATCAATTTGCAGTCTCTCGAATGGATAGAGGGGCCGGGGTGTGTGTTTGGGTGGTGTTTTAACTACTCTACCCTGATTATGTGTAGCACATATCATGCACCCTTGTACCAGGTTTTCAATACAGGTGGAGAATCCTGGTGCCACCCAATGTTTCTGCATCACACTCATCACATCCGTTTTAGATTGGTGTGTCGGCCCATGTAGTATCTGGGCAGCTGCTGGGTACAGTGCCCTTGGAAGTCATCGTCGTGTCCCTTTCCCCCATACCCCATTTGCTTCATTCAGGCATGCACCTTCCTTTAACCACTTATCAACCTCCTCCTTTTGAGCCTGAGCCTGCATTTGGGATAAGATGTCCTCCGACACAAAGGGGTTTTTAGGGGCACTTAACTGACGTACTGTTGACCCTTGTTGCGGCTTACAGGCTGCTGTTTTTGCCGCTGCATCTGCCATCGCATTTCCTCTGCTTACCTGGTCGGTGCGTCTGGTATGTGCTCTTACCTTTATGACAGCTACTTGTTTAGGTAGTTGTAGCACATCAATTAACTGCTGGACCGCATCAGCATTCTTAATGGGGTGTCCTGCTGCCGTCAGGAAACCTCTTGACTTCCATATTGGACCAAAATCATGCGATATACCGAATGCGTACCTAGAATCTGTGTAAATGTTAACAATACTACCTTCCGCTAGTTTACAGGCCTCGGTTAGGGCCCTAAGTTCAGCTTCTTGAGCCGACTGGTGTGGGAGCATTGGTTCTGCCTTGATTACTGCATTGAGGGAGACAACTGCATATCCAGTATGGAAGGTACCTGAATCGTCCTGATGACGGGATCCATCTACAAAAAATTCAAAATCTGCATTTTGTAATTCATGTTCAAATCCAGTAGGTAAACCTGCCGTTTCTTGTGCCATCATTTGTACACAGTCATGAGGAACTTCCTCTCTTGGATCTTCCTTAAAAAGCACAGTACCTGACTCCTCCTTTAGATCCGAGAGAGGTAACAAAGTTGCTGGATTCAGGGTAGTACACCTCTGTAAAGAAACATTGGGAGGCATTAACAGTGCACATTGTAACCTGAGATGACGTGCTGCTGAGAGGTGAGCGGGTTGCACTTGATTCAATATAGTGTAGACATCATGAGGTGTTAGAACGGTGAGTGGGTGGTCAAGAACAATGTCTGCGGATTTATGGAGTAATAGTCCAACAGCATGCAGAGCACGTACACAGGATGGTGCACCTCTGGCTACCGCATCCAATCTGCCACGAAAGTAGGCAACAGGTCTCTGATTATCACCGTGTGTTTGAGTTAAAACTCCTGCTGCATGTCCAGCTTGTTCATGAAGGTACAGAGTAAATGGGAGCTCATAATTAGGGGTACCCAAAGCTGGAGCGGCCAAAATACGGTTCTTGAGAGAATAAAAACAGTCTATTGCCTCTGATGTTAGTACAAAAGGTGTTGGGGTAAGACAGTCATAGAGGGGCTGCATTAAAACAGAGATGGCATGAATCCACTGTCTGCAATAGGAAACAAGTCCAAGAAAAGTTCTGAGGGCTGCAACATTAATGGGGACGGTGAATGCCTGTACTGCTTGTTTGCGTGCATTTGTTAAATGACGAGCTCCTGGTGTAATGCAATGTCCCAAAAAGGTGACTGAAGATTTACAAAACTGAAGCTTATCTTTCGATGCCTTGCAGCCAGCGTGATAGAGAAACAACATAAGCGATATAGTTGCACTATGACATTGTTTCCTGGAGGGGGCACAAATGAGCAGGTCATCGACATATTGCAGAACAACGATATGTGGTTCAGACCATCCCTCCAGTATTTCCTGCAGGCTTGCAGTGTACATTGTGGGTGAATTCTGGGCACCCTGTGGCAACACTGTCCATGTATATTGACTACCCTGGAATGTGAAAGCAAACAGGTACTGGCAGTCAGGATGTAATGGTACACTGAAAAATGCATTTGCCAAATAAACCACTGAAAAGCAAAGAGAATTAGAAGGTATCTGTGACAGAAGAGTATGCGGGTTGGGCACAACTGGTGTTAGAAGTTCTGTGGCTTTGTTAACCAACCGGAGGTCATGGACCATTCTATATGCGGCTGGTTGTCCTGGCACGCTCTTTTTCTTTACTGGGAACAGGGGAGTGTTGCAAGGGGACTGGGTTTTGACTAGGACTCCTCTCTGTAGTAATTTTTGGACCTGCTGGGCTATGGCATTCTCCTGAGTCGAGCTAAGGGGATACTGCTTCTGTTGAGGCAAGATGGCTCCTGGTTTTAATTTCACCATTACTGGTTGAACTCTTAACCTACCAACATCTGTTTTGCCTGAGGCCCAAAAATCATGTGGTACAGCCTGCTCCAATATCGGGGGAAACTCATTTGTCTCTTCTATGCTGGCAATATCTAGTGACATAATTTTGCAAAGGGTACTTGGTTTTAAACCTGGGGTCATGGTGACAGTGCCATCGGGATGATACTCAATATGTGCTTGTAATTGGGACAACACATCATTTCCCAAAAGGTTACATTGGCCTCGGGGCGATACCATGAGCTGGCTATGTACAGTAGCTCCTTGAATTTGCAGGGGAATTCTTTTAGTGACAGGAAGCAGGACAGATGGGGAATTGAAGGGGGTGGCAATGACATGATGTGAAAAATCAGTGTCAGTATATGGCCAATCACCTTGCGTAATTACTGAATTGTCGGCCCCCGTATCTACTTGGAAATCGATTTCATGTCCCCCTGGTAGGTTCACCTGCACTATACAACTGGGAGTTGGGGGTAAGGAGATGAGGGGGTTCATGTGCAAGCTTCCCTCATCCTATGGGGGCGTTGTTTGGTCGGCTGGAGGACCCGTACTCTGAGCATTTGGATACGGGTTGGTCCTACAGTTCTTTCTAAAATGTCCTGGCTTTTTACATCCGTAACATAGTCTCTGTCCTTCTCCTTCAGTCTGTCCTCTGCCTCTGTTGTTTCTGGGGGTCGTCTCTACTATATGTATTCTGGCAGCTCTTTTTGCCTGCGCTATGTCATGCTGTGCCCCCTGAGCTATTCTAGCTAAATCTTCTGCCTTCACTGATCTCCAGTCCGGTCTACTTGCTTTTACCTTCTCTGCAATCTCTTTCTTTAGTCCATTCATGAAAGCACTTGCTAATACCCTCTCACTAGTCTTATTCCCGGGGTTGAACCCCATTTCTGACCAGGTTTTCTTTAGTGCATAGAAATAATCCTTAGGATCTTCCTCCTTTCCCTGCACTCTATCTTCTAGTGTAACTTGCTTTTCTGCTTGCCTGTCTTGACATGCTTTTACCAACGCTGCTGCGAATAGGACTCCAGCTGCTGCATCATTAGATTCTGCATCTACGGGTCCGGTCCTATTGGCATACTGTTTTTTTGTCTCATCTATCAACCTATCATAGCGGGCTTCATCTGCCAATTTTCCCTTAATTACCCCCTGCAGATCTATTCTAGTGGCATGATACGTATCCTGTATGGTGGTGATCATTCTAGCAAAACCCATAGGGGACTGGGACGGATCTGGCAGCTGGGAGATCAGTGCCAACTGCTCTGAAGGACTCCATGGTCTATACATTAACATTGTACGAGCTTCCTGACCTGGAACCACTGCATCCCCCCCTGCTGCTGCTGCTGCTGGTGCTCCTGGCACAACTACCGTCCTCATTGGGAATAGACTAGCTGGGTGGGGTCTCGGTCCTCCACATGCCACACAGATGTCTACTGTCAAGGGGTTCTGTTGTCCACATCTGGGGCAAACCCAACATTTAGGTTCCTGGGAATTCTGGTACTGGGGTGGGGGTGACGTCGGGAGCGGACAGGGAGGAAAATCTGTCATTCCAGTTTTTGTCAGTCTGTAACGTCCGTCTCCTAATTCTTCAATCTTTCCTTCAAAATAAGCGCATGCATTCATCCATACATCTACTGTCTTCAACAGACCCTTATCTTTCAACCATCCATGATAGGAGTTAAAGAAGGATTTCCATTTCTCTCCATTCATCTCTCCATTCTCATTCATTCCCGCTTTACACAATATTTTGTCAATTCCAATCAGTGCCTGTTTCCCTTCTCTGCGTACCACTAAGTCTTTGGCTATAATGCCTTCCTTGGCATTTTGGTTCCCCATTTTTTTCGGTTCTCCTCACCTAGAAGAGACTCCTCAGTCACTTAGACAATGGGCCACAAAGGTTTCTGAACCATTCCACTACTAGCCTCTCTAGGACTTATACGCCAACCAGAAAAACAGACCAAAAACATCAATCCCGGGACACATCCACAACACAATCATCGGATCCATACTTTCATTAAATTCTCCAAAGGATAGAAGGCAGGACTGTCAATTTATCTGAGGGATTCTACTGGTTCAAAGGGACCTGAGCCAGACAACAATCTGTTGAATTACCTGGGGAGCCGACCGCTCGGGGGTGAGGGAGTCTCTTCTATGCAGTGATATAATTAGGTAGAATATAACAGTTATTCTTACCTCAGCACTGTATATATCACCAACAGAGAGCTTCACTCGTCCCACGTCTCGGACCGGTCGAGCACCCTTGGGTAGATTAACTCAAGGTCCCTGTTCGAGGCGCCAGCTGTCGTCACTGAATTTTGGGTCTTCTATCCTTTGGATTACGAGCTCGGAGAGAATGAAGACACAGGACAGGATGTTTGTGTCTAAACATACTCTAAAAACTTTATTACAAAACACAGGGCTAATATACACCCTAAAGGCAGGAAACGGATTTGCCATATATGGTTCGATTATACAGTTTAGCTGAACAAGTGAAAAAAACTAGTTTCTGTATGCTTTAAAATATTTAATTAGACTTATCTAGTTAGCAAGGTCATTTCATCTTTCTGCAAGAACACATTATTACTACAAGAAGAAACATCTGGCCAGGGAGAATCACGTTATCTTTTTAGCAAGGACACGCTATTGATACAAGAAGGAACATTTCAGCTTGCTGTTTTTTACCTAAAATAACTGTCAGACTTATATAGCATAGATGGGGCCTTTAAACTTGAGGGACTCCATCTTCTGCTATAACAATCATTAGGCTATATTTAGTAGCTTTACCGAGAATTCTATAATAAAGGCTCAGTGGTCAATGTTCTCGTGTATAAAACATTCACATAACATAAAAATAAGTAACAATGCATAACACTGACGTGGTAAATATAAAGCTTCCTCCTAAAAGGAAAACCCCACGCGGGGAGAGGACCACATCTGAAGACTCGACAATGACACATTATGATGGAATGATCATCTCGGAGCTTCTCCTGCTGAGCCTTCACCTCTTTCCAGGACATCGAGGAAAAAAAGAAAATACCTGACTATTCAAGGAACCATTCCTAAATAATTCTTAGTATTCTGGGATATTTGGCTGCATCCATTCTTTATGGAAATAAGGATCTACAAAAGCCAAACTGTTGTAAAATGCAGCAAATGTTCTATTGTGTGGTATACTGGGATCTATGGGGGCTTCAAACTCTGGGGTGACCATTATAAAGCAGCACAGAGCCCATTGTATAAACTCTACTGGTATATTTAGCTGTATTAGAACCAAAATATCTAACTGAAGGCCCACCATACATATTAGACTAATGTTGACCTATCCCACCGATATTGACAGATTCAGCTGAAACTCAAATGTGTATGGGGGCCCAGACAACTGATTGTTGGGGAAGTTAAAGGGGTATTCCTATCTCCAAGATCCTATCCCAATATGTAGTAGGTGTAATAATAATATTAGCAAATACCTCCAATTAGAAATGTAGTATAGTCCTTCTGATTAGCAATGTTGCTTACCCCATGTGCAAGGCATTGCAGTAGCTTAGGCATCCATGGTTACGACCACACATAGTTACGCTTAGTGGTCGTAACAATGAATACCTAAGCTACTGCAATGCCCTGCACATGGGGTAAGTGACATAGCTAGTCAGAAGAACTATCCTACATTTATAATTGTAGGTATTTGCTAATATTATTACACCTACTACATATTGGGATAGGATTTTGGAGATGAGAATACCTCTAAAGTGTCCGACATGTCCGATTTTGAACTATTGATCCTTCTGTTTCCCTGGAGATAGCTTATCACCAAAGATGTAGGACTGCGGTTCTCTTATAGAGAACACAGAGACACTCGGCTGAAGTACTCTTGTGTATGGGACAACGCTTTACTGTTGGAATTGCTGTGGCATATGAGAGGAGACTGACTATGAGCATCACTATCACGGTGAAAATATTTAGGATTTTTAAAGTCCTAATTTTAGGAGGTCCAAGTCCTAAAAAAATATTATTAACCAGGAACAATGTATTATTTAGAAAAAGACTCATCCATCGCCTGATTGGATTGTTTATAGTCATCTCATCTGCCCATGTAAACAGGACGTGCTGCCGACAATAAGCAACCATCTTGGTACACTTTTTATCGGCCCTTTTGAAAAGGCTTTATATGAGCACCGGTGGACTTGTTAGTGGGGCTGTGGCCTGACGCTGATGATTGGCCACACTATCTATCAGTATTCGGTCAGTATTTTTTCTCAGGAGTGGGAGCCAAAACCAGGTGAGGAACAATCAGAGAAACGGTCTAATAGAAACAAGTCACCAATTCTGCATTTATCACCCACTCCTGGTTTTGGCTCCCACTCCTGAGAAAAAATACTGACTGATTACTGATAGTGGGGCCGTGGCCTCAGGCCACAAGTCCACAGTGCATGACCGTGCTCATTCATGTGTATTTGTACATGTGAGATCTGAAATGAACGTGAACGACTGTGACCTGTTTGGTGAGATAAAGGTTACTGACGCACTTGATCTAAACTTAGTCCCGCAGTCCGGCTTCACCCATTTTTTTCCTACAGATCATATTACCTGAACTTATCATGTGTCTTCCCAGGCTGTAAACAGAGAGGAGGCAGTACATTGTAAAGACGAGGCCTACAGCGTCCAAAGCCCAAACCCGAGAAGCCAACAACTAATCTGTCATGTGTACAAATACATTCCACCCCTCTGTTATCCTGATCAGACAAGGAGCTCACATGGCTCATTACAGGACGGGACGGAAATTCTCTTAAAGTGATCTACACCTCCGACATTAAATGTGACGATACGTTTCTAATGTCTAGACGGAGTGAGCCGTCTTTCTTTTTGACGAAGAAGAAGCCTGCTCCCGCCTGGGAGGTAGATTTCCGGATAAATCCCCGGGCCAGATTCTCCTCAATATATTCAGACATGGACCGGGTCTCAGCAGCGGACAAAGGGTAAAAACGCCCACGGGGAGGAGTAGCGCCAGGTATCAGGTCGATTGGGCAATCGTATGGTCTATGAGGGGGTAATGTCTCTGCTTCTCTTTTATTAAAGACATCCGCATAAGACCAATAGGGAACCTGTAGGCCGGGTAGATTGGCTGGGGTAGGAGAAGGACAGGCAGGAAGAACGGGAACTAAACAAGTCTTATGGCAGTCCTCTCCCCAGCGAAGGACTTCTCCGGTCTGCCAATCAAGCATGGGTGCATGTTTCTGGAGCCAAGGTAGGCCTAGCAAGAGGGCGTGAGAGAGTCCAGGCAGAACATGGAAGAAGATGCTCTCAGAGTGCAGCATTCCCACCTGCAGAGTTATGGATTCGGTGATGAGTTGAATGGGATGCGGTAAGAGACCCCCATCCACGGAGGCGACAGATAAGGGTACAGCCAGGGGTTTGGTGGGAATGTGGTATTTCTCTACCAGGGATAGAGAAATGAGATTTCCGGCAGCTCCAGAGTCAAGTTGAGCTAGTTCACAGAAACTGTTCTCCCCGCAGATGATAGAGACCGACAGCATCAGAGATGGAGAGGGTTTACTCTTGTCTAGGACGACCTCTCTGAGCGATCCTAGACACAGGTGTTTCCCGACCTCTCCGGGCAGGAACGGATCCGGTGCTCCTTACTGCCACAGTAGAAGCAGCTCCCCTCGGCACGGCGTAATTCTTGACGGGTTTTGACCATCTTGGTCTGGTCGACCTGCATAGGCTCGGGTGAGTGCGCCTGAGGAGGAACGGAGGAAGTGACGGGTTTCTGAAAGGTAGGGGCAAGGCGTGGAAACCTCCTCTCACGGGTGACCTCTTTGGTGCGCTCCTGGAACCGGATGTCAATCCGGGTGGCGAGTGTTATTAAGTCGTCGAGAGTGGTAGGAATGTCCCGACCGGCGAGTTCATCTTTAATACGGCCGGACAGACTCTCCCAGAAGACGGACACCAGGGCGTCGTTATCCCAGGCAAGCTCCGAAGCAAGGGTACGGAACCGTATGGCATATTGGCCCACGGTGAGACTTCCTTGACGGAGGCATAGCAGAGATGAGGCGGATGAGGTCTTCCGTCCTGGTTCGTCGAAGACTTTCCGGAAAGCCGTGAGAAAGGCTGGCAGGTTGGACACCAGGGAATCTCCTCTCTCCCATAGAGGATTTAGCCAAGCCAGCGCCTCCCCCGTGAGATGGGACATGATGAAGGCTACTTTGGCTCAGTCGGTGGAAAACTGATGTGCCAAAAGTTCGAAGTGCAGAGTGCACTGGTTAGTGAAGCCCCGTGCCTGACCGGGATCTCCGCCAAAACGAGGCGGGGCGGAGAGACGGGGACCGGGAAGGGATGCTATGGTATTGCTGTGCAGCGGCGGCGCCGGGGTAGTAAGTGTGCGAGTGGAAGCAGCTCCCGATGAGACAGTCAGTGTGTCCAGGCGAGAGTTAACACGTCCACACGTCGTCCAACAGCCCAACATGGATGATGAGAAGCTGCAGGACGTCACATAATCCGCGATATTCAGGCAGAGAACACAAACCGCAATGTGCTGCCACCGACATCTTCATCAGCTCAAGAGGAGGCGACTGTGTAAGAACATCACCGTTTTGTTTTCCCCCCTGAATATCGTGGATTATTAGATGACTGATGTTCTGCTACTTTTTCTTTTTGAAGTTGTCTACACACATAATGGCTGCAGAGGACTGAGAGAAAGTCCATAGGGAACAAAAGAGAAGTCGGGAACAGAAGGGGAGACGAGGGCTGAGCCACTTACACAGACAGAAAGCTGAGGAGGACATGTTATTACTCCAGGATCTGCTCCATTCATTCCTTATGTGGCATCCAAGTGCTGAGCTCGGCTTTTTCCAGAGCCCCATAGAGAATGAATGGAGCTGCAGTTGTTCCCTGACTTTCCGTTCCTTCCCGATCAGACGATGGTTCGCAGTGGTCAGACCCCACGATCAGTAAGTGATCACTGAGCCTGTGGATAAGTGATAACTAAAGTTGACAAATCCCCAGGCCCGGATGGGATACACCCGCGAGTACTGCAGGAATTAAGTAATGTCATAGATAGACCATTATTTTTAATCTTTAAAGATTCCATAATAACAGGGTCTGTACCACAGGACTGGCGTATAGCAAATGTGGTGCCAATATTCAAAAAGGGGACAGAAACCGAACTTGGAAATTATAGGCCGGTAAGCTTAACCTCTACTGTGGGAAAAATCCTGGAGGGTTTCCTAAGAGATTCTATAATAGAGTATCTGAAGAAGAATAGCCTCATGACCCAATATCAACATGGGTTTACAAGGGACCGTTCCTGTCAGACTAATCTGATCAGTTTTTATGAGGAGGCAAGTTCTGGACTGGACCAAGGAAATGCAGTGGATGTTGTGTATATGGACTTTTCAAAAGCTTTTGATACGGTTCCACACAAAAGGTTGATACATAAAATGAGAACAATGGGGATAGGGGAAAATATATGTATGTGGGTTAAGAATTGGTTCAGTGATAGGAAACAAAGGGTGGTTATTAATGGAAAACACTCAGACTAGGTCTCATTTAACAGTGGGGTACCACAGGGGTCAGTATTGGGCCCCCTTCTTTTTAACATATTTATTAATGACCTTGTAGGGGGCATACAGAGTACTATTTCAATATTTGCAGATGACACTAAACTCTGCAGGGTAATCAATACAGAGGAGGACAATTTTATATTACAGGAGGATCTATGTAAACTAGAAGCTTGGGCTGATAAATGGCAAATGAGCTTTAATGGGGATAAATGTAAGGTAATGCACTTGGGCAGAGGAAATAAAATGTATAATTATATGCTTAATTGTAAAACACTGGATAAATCTGTCACTGAAAAAGACCTGGGTGGATTGGTGGACGACAAGCTCATGTTTAGTGGCCAGTGTCAGGCAGCTGCTGCAAAGGCAAATAAAATAATGGGATGCGTTAAAAGAGGCATAGATGCTCATGAGGAGAAGATAATTTTACCTCTATACAAGTCATTAGTGCGACCACACTTAGAATACTGTGTACAGTTCTGGTCTCCGGTGTATAAGAAAGACATAGCTGAACTAGAGCGGGTGCAGAGCGACCAAGGTTATTAGAGGACTGGGGGGTCTGCAATACCAAGACAGGTTATTACACTTGGGGTTATTTACTGTGGAAAAACGAAGGCTTAGGGGTGATCTTATTACTATGTACAAGTATATGAGGGGACAGTACAAAGACCTTTCTACTGATCTTTTTACTCTGAGGCCAGAGACGGGGACAAGGGGGCATCTTCTACGTCTGGAGGAAAGAAGGTTTAATCATAATCACAGACAGGGATTCTTTACTGTAAGAGCAGTGAGACTATGGAGCTCTCTGCCTCATGATGTTGTAATGAGTGATTCACTAATAAAATTTAAGAAGGGCATGGATTCCTTTCTTGAAAAGTATAATATTACAGGTTGCAAAAACTAGATTCCATGATAGGGCGTTGATCCAGGGAACTAGTCTGATTGTCGTATGGAGTCGGGAAGGAATTTTTTTCCCCAATGTGGAGCTTAGTGTTTGCCACAGGGTTTTTTTTTGCCTTCCTCTGGATCAACATGTTAGGCTATGGGTTGAACTAGATGGACTTAGTCTTCCTTCAACCTTAAAAACTATGTTACTATGTATGTAACTTGTTATCTTCAGACATCCCCTCTAAGCAATGGCGCACGCCAGCAGTGAAGGCGGGAGGAGACGCTGGGTACAGGGAAGACTTTACCTCTGGGGGCCACATATAGGGCATGTGAGGGGTGGACACTTCCCGTATTCACCATTACTGAGCCCCCGCTCTGTACCGCTCTTATCTGAGTGCAGGAGACACAGCAGTCACTAATCAGCCACTCTCCGGCACTTGCAGCTGTCCGAGCTCTGCTGTGCCTGTTAGGGGTGAAGTTCGGGTCCTAGGAGGCAGTGACTATGCAGCCTGCAAAGCAGATGACAGCCCGGGTACCACGTCTCCGGATAAATCTCCACCTTGTGAGCTGCTTCTTGTGCAGCAGCCCCATGCAAGTCGCTCCGCTCTCCTCAGCCAGCTCCTGCTGAAGACTGAGCTCCTCTGCCCAATCTAGGAGCCCAATAGCCCTGATCACACCAGTGGTAGCCCAGTGCTGCTGGGGGGGGGGCAGGGCTAGATCCGATTTACAGATAGCAAACTAATCAGCCCTAGATATTTCTAATAGCTGCAGAGCAGGCGACATAACTCTGACCGGTGTCCTCATAGACCTCTCCTCAGCCGGGACTAATAAGAGCAGTAAGATGGCCGTCATGGGGTCCATTGTTAGATCTCGGCTGCCATAGAAACTCATCGGCACCATGATCGCGCCTCCCTCTCCGGTCTTAAGTGCCTAAATGCTGTGAAAGCCACTGACTGTGTCATATAAGGGGTTAAGCTGCCAGGATCAGGGTTGGCTCCACTGCTGGCGCCTGAGGCAGGAGCGGGACTGTGTTATACCGCCACACGACTGCCGCAGATCTTGTAAGAGTCCTGACTGCACCTGCCTGATGATAATGTGTCCTATAACGCGGGTCCTGGTACCAGACTGCCCTTTACATATTAATCACTAGCAGGGAACCAGTTACTTACAGGTTCTAGTTTCTGATGTGTTTCCAGGACCTGTAGTTATCAACATTTTACCCTTAAGGCCCAGTTATAATATTACTGCAACACTCTCACTACATATGAGCATCCTGTACCTGTATACCTGCCCTATGTGCGGCGCAAAAGTATATAACAAAATGTGTGTACACAAATACCTATCTCCTGAATGGTATTACTGCTAGATCTCCTGTACATAGAAATATGAGGTTCTTAGCGCACACTTTGAGCAAATTGTGCGAGCCCATCTGCCACCGTCAAGGCGACCTCTTCAGATGGGTCCCTACACTAACACTACACTAACTTACTAACTGGGACCACCATTTTTAATGTTTATTATTACTGTACTAATGCAATCAATTGTACCTGTTATAATTCATTTTTTAATTAGTTTTATAATTTTTTATTACTCTTGTGTTTATGATAATGGTATTACTAAAATCCCTATACTTAGTGTTGATCCAGAAGAAGGCAAAAACCCCAGGACACCTTCAGCCAATTTGTGTCACAGGGGAAAAATTCCTTCTTGACCCCGAGAAAAGGCGATCAGTCCTAGGACCCTGGATCAAATCTAATAATGTTATTACTAGTTATTAATAATTCTTATTAATATTACACAACTAATTGTACTGCTACTGCAGTTATTAGTATTTTAATTTAGGTTTTTGTACTTTTTATAGATTATATATTATTTATGTCCTGCTATCTTATTACTTTGCTATTCTAACTTTTCTATAACTACTTAAAATAATCAAAACAACACTATAATTATTTTTATATTCTTACTATTATTAACATCCTGCTATCTTATTACAGTATTATTCTACTTTCCTATCACTACTAATACTACCCTATACCTAGAGTGTTGATCCAGAAGAAGGCAAAAACCCCAGGACACCTTCAGCCAATTTGTGTCACTGAGGAAAAATTCCTTCTTGACCCCGAGAAAAGGCGATCAGTCCTAGGACCCTGGATCAAACCTAATAATGTTATTATTAGTTGTATAATTAATATATTACTTATTGTACTACTGGAGTTATTTTAATTTATGTTTTTATTTTTATAAATATAGCTATTTAATATTCTTCTTATTATTAATAACCTGCTATATTTTTACATTATTATTATTCTTTCCTATCACTACTAATACTACCCTATAACTACAGTATTGATCCAGAAGAAGGCAAAAACCCCTGGACACCTTCAGCCAATTTGTGTCACAGGGGAAAAATTCCTTCTTGACCCCGAGAAAAGGCGATCAGTCCTAGGACCCTGGATCAAACCTAATAATGTTATTATTAGTTGTATAATTAATATATTACTTATTGTACTACTGGAGTTATTTTAATTTATGTTTTTATTTTTATAAATATAGCTATTTAATATTCTTATTATTATTAATAACCTGCTATATTTTTACATTATTATTATTCTTTCCTATCACTACTAATACTACCCTATAACTACAGTATTGATCCAGAAGAAGGCAAAAACCCCAGGACACCTTCAGCCAATTTGTGTCACAGGGGAAAAATTCCTTCTTGACCCCGAGAAAAGGCGATCAGTCCTTGGACCCTGGATCACACTGCTATTCTACCTACTACTATTACTACTGTTATTTTATTACTATTTTATTTATTTCTTACTATTATCACTAGTATTATTACTCTTATTACACTAATACTGATACACTACCACTATATTACACTATCCTGCTGTTATTTGGTGGTCTGATACTTACCAGCCGGTATTGCCGTATGTGATGTTATCGGCAGAGAGGTTCCAGCAGGATGGTCCACATGATGTTCCTCTTTCCTCTCAAATACCGGTTGATGTACTGGCGGAAGTTGGTCTGGTTCTCCTTCTTCCTTCTTGTTGTTGGGATCGGTTGTCTTCTTTTCTGGCCTTTGGCCGTCACTTCCCCCCTAGGGATCTTGATGTGGAGTTTCATCTTCTTTGCTTTCTCTTCTTTCTCTTCTTTCTCTTCTTTCTCTTCTTTCTCTTCTTCCTCTTCTTCCTCTTCATCCAGGTAGGCGCACAGTTCTTTTAGTGTCTTCTGTCTTAAATCCATGATGTCCAGCTTTATCTTCTTTGCTGCTTTCTCCTCTTCTTCCTTCTCTTCTTCCTCGTCTTCCTCTTCATCCAGGTACTTGCGCCGTTCTTTTAGTTCCTTGCACCTTTCTTCCCTCTTCCTTTTCTCCCTGGCTTTATACTCTTCGATGCATCTTCTTTGGGCAATGGGGTTGGTCGGCATAAGGCGCTGGAAGAGAAGAGATGAAGTTAGGAGGCTACAAGGAAGATCCGAATACACAGCTACCTTATAGAAGAGGCCGTAGCGTTGCCCTGAGTCGTCTCACTGACCTCCTTCTTGTAGAGGGGAGAAGGGAGAAACTTCACACAATATGCCAGTCTCCTCAGCTGTTCCTCAGGACTGATGTAATCTGCAGAAAACACAACCAGATATTAGGAGCAATCCTCACCGTACAAAGAGGACGTATGTATGTTAAGACTGTCAGAAGGAGCTCACTGATGGATTCTCAGTTAACTAGTTCTGCAGCCAGTAATAGACAGTACAGCACAGAGGGTACAGGAGGCAAACTGTGCACAATTTTCAATAAAACTCAGAAAAATATTTACCACCAAGTATATGCATTAAAGGAAAGAAAATGTCCCCACAGATGAGTCTGTTTAATGAAAGCCCCAGAAAGCCATGTAACAAGAGTATAGAGAACGGTGAGTGAGTGATGGATACTACCTGCTCCAACGCTGGCAGAATACTCCATCCCCATGGTGTCCGCTGATATCTTCTCTTGTAGAAATGTATCCAAAATCTATAAAACCTCAGGAGGCGTCAGCAGAGGGTTTGGGGATTGGCTGATATTTCTTTGGTCTTAGAAACATTGGCTATAAATAATTCGGGGGCTCTGCTGGGGAAAGGGCAAATTGGGAAATGTGTAGGATATTTACTGTTCTGTATCTGAGCTTCATTAAAGGGGAATTATCAGATGGAACAAGTCATCCCCTTATCCCTGGGCTCGGTGACGACTGATAGATCAGTGGGGTCCGACCGCGGGAAACTCCAGCAATCACCAAAAAAGGGCAGTGACCCCCATTAGAAGTGATCGCTGGATCCTTCCAGATGGGAGATGTGATGAGTGTGGCGCCCCCCACTGGTGTCTCAGCGTATCATGTGTTGGGGAATAATGACTTCTCCTCTGGTAAATGGGCTGATTCCTGTCAGTTGTGGTCGCTGAGTGCGTGTGATGGGATGTGGCTCCGTCCATTAGATTATATCACGTCTTATACCTAGAATCTCTCGCTGATCGCAGGTCTTCACACTCAGATGAGATGGAACAAACTGACCACATAGGAGGTTTTTTTTTTTTTTCAAATTCAAACCGAGCAATCCTATTGGCTGAGTATGACTGTCGTTACCATGGTGACAGAATGTTAAAGGGACAGAACATTAATAATGTATAATAGTGTATTTTATTACATATTTCACATAATAGTGGCTGATATATGGACCTGTACAGATAATACACTTCTATAACTCCTCATATTTTTCATACAGCAATTTGGTGGTGCTGCAGAGATATTTTGGGCGTAATATAACTTGTGCTGGCAATTGATCATCTATAAAGTAGTCTGGTAATGTATGTAATGGTCCTAAGATTGTGGTTTTATGTTCAATACAAATCTAAATATTAATCAGACGTCACTCCCTGCTATTTGAAGGGTTTTTGTCCCTTTCCCTATGTCAGAGTAGTATCACATATAGCTCGGATACGCTGCAGCCTTCAGAACAATGAGGTCCGTTGTGGCTTTCCCCTGCACATTCGGCCATTATATAAGTGACGGCAGCTGCGTTGTGTCCCTGCACGGCTGATAGCGTCGCTGTGCAGGGATTCAGTATGGTGGAGCTGGGGCTCTTTTCTTTTATGGGTCGAT
Source organism: Phyllobates terribilis (assembly GCF_046119375.1). Lineage (NCBI taxonomy): Eukaryota > Metazoa > Chordata > Amphibia > Anura > Dendrobatidae > Phyllobates > Phyllobates terribilis. The sequence continues at coordinate 480,267 of NW_027363562.1, read as the reverse complement.
ACAAGTCTTGTCCAGACATATAAATATGCCTTGATTACATTGTAGAAAAGAAGGGTGACATTACAGGAGTTCCATACATTCTCAGTGTAAGATCAGTGGGGTCGGACCCCCGGCACCAGGGAGTATACAGAAGGAGCTTGTGAATGTCTTACTTTAGTGGTCTTGTAAGCTCCTCATCCCACACTTTTCCTGTATAGGACATATAGCTTTTCTGTATACATAACTCTTATGTAAAAACAACATCCTCCATGCACATTTCTGTAGGTTGCCTGATGGTTCAGGTGTAGTTACATCATTTTTTTCTACTGCCCGACCTAACAGCGTTAGCTTGCTCTTTTAGCAATCCAATTGTATTGTTTCACATTTGGGGCGATTGTGTCAGCGGCAGGTTTCATTGTGGGGTTATATAATGGGCACTATTTTTATAGGCTTATTTGGATATTATTGCCTTTGTGAATAGATACTTTGCTGCTGCCTTGCTCTTTATTATATTGTGGTGGACAGTCTGTAGTCATATATTGAGATTTTCTGTGACTAGTTGGGCATATATATGTGAGGATTAACCATATCAGTACCTTGCAATGGTTTTGTTATTCATTGGGGCAATTGTTGCTTTTTAGTTGTTTTTTTTAACATGTCTTGTATGTTTAGTCTTTAATAAAATTCTATATTTTTGCTATTCCTTGGTGATCCCTGTCATTGCATCCTTTCTTTCTCCTTGTTTCTTTGCATCTCTATTATGTAGCTGCAGGGTTAGGGACGGCCGGTTCCTTGCAGGAATAGTTATCAGGACGGGTGCGGTTTCTGCTGTAATAACTCATTCATGTGACCCATCAGTCATCACCCGATCAGCCGGGCAATGCTCAGCACAGGCCGCCGTCATTCCACTTCTCTACATCTATTATATAGATGACGCGCCCCTGGGCCTGTGTCGCGCTGCGTTGCGCACGCGGGAGCTTACCCGGAGCCGGATCGCTTGAGGGTTGTAGTCTCGTGGCGGGGACCCGGTCCGTGCCCAGGGAGTCAAACTGAGCGGCGATGTATCAGCGGTAGATGTGTACGACTACGCCACCCGTTGAATGCAGCTATGGAGCTGCCGCTGCAGGACAGTCCGCTGAGGCCGGTGGATGGATGGTGCAGCGTAGATGGTATAACCCCCAACGGGAGGGGTATGGCCTCAGGGCAGCAGATGTGGATGATGGGGGTAGCAGGAACCACTCAGAGACGGTGCGGTGTAATTCAGGGTCTTTACTGGTAACAACGATAGACCCTCCCGGAGTACTTGCTAGCGAACGGGGCCTGGTCAGTCCTTGAGCAGATGGGATCTCCCCTGGCCAGGCGGAGTTGTAGGCCTCCCAAACTGACTGTACTCTTCTGGCTACCTTGCTAGAAGCGGATATAAGTAGCCCACGTCCCTGAGTGTACCGTGTGGTGCTCACCCGTATGGCCGGTGACTCGGGGCCTTCTAATGGCTTCCGCTCCACGATGGCGGTGCTGGTCCCACGCGTGTGACCGTGCCTTCGGGTTTTTGGGCCTGAGGACCTGAAATCCCCTGCCGGTCGGCTTCTGCTGCTGGGTCAGAGTTAGTCCCCACAGCCTCGGACGCCGGGTCCGGTAAGAAATCTTCTCAGTCAGGGCGAGCTCTGCAGCTGCCAGCCCCTGGCTTGTAGTAGTATTGCTCCCACTGAGCTTCTGCTGTTTCTTCCTATGCTGCTTCTCTTTCTCTACTCTCCTTGACTGACTAACCCTGCTTCAGCCCCGGGTTTACATAGGGGAAGTTCTTCCCCTCCCAAGACTGGGCAGGAGGTGTGGCATGCACAGGATCCCTGACCAAAGGACCTCCCACCTGCTCTCAGACATAACATTACATTACTGTGGAAACCAGACCCCTGGGGTGCCACATTGACACTCCACAACTGCTCCTTCTCTTCAGAATTCAGAAAGATTTATTTTTTTATTTTTTTATTTCCGCAGCCATGCAGTGACGCTAGGTAGGTGCAGAGCTAAAGGGAAACCCACCTCAGAAGAAAATTCTAGGGTCCTGATCACTAGAGATGAGAGCTTAAAGGGAATCTGTCACTAGGTTTTTGCCATATATTCCGAGAGCAGCATGATGTAGAGACAAAGACCCTGATTCCAGCGATGTGTCACTTTCTGGGCTGCTTGCTGGTGTTTTGATAAAATCTTTGTTTTATCAGTAGGAGGTTGTGACTAGAAGACTAGTAAACCTGCAACCAGGTATCCCTCATTTTTCAGGAGTGGTCCAAATTAAATAAAAAAGCGGTCTATAGGGCGCTAAAAGAATGAACACTAGAAGTGAAAAAAATTTTAGGACTAAAAAATAAATTTAATGAGCCCTTTCCACAAAGCGTTTCGATAGTGAACTATCTTCCTCAGGTGGTACATGGCGCGCTTTTTCTCCCTTTCTCTTTTCTCATTTTTCACAAGGTCTGTATAGCAGCCTTCTGCCTATGCACAGTGTACACAGAAAGCTGCCAATCAGTGGTGCAGCCGGTTATATGGAGCTCAGCATTCAGAGCACTGCTAGATCTGCAGTAGATAAAACTAAAATTTATCAAAACTGCAGCGAAATAAGGGACACATTTCTGGAATCAGGTTTCTGCCCTTACATCATGCAGATGGGATAGCAAAACCTGGTGGCAGATTCCATTTTAGAGCCATCGGATAATACCTTGTGACCTCTCAAAGGGGAACTTGATGTCTAGGATGGTTATTATTTCCAAACCATTACAAAATGTCATGTGTC